>NC_056739.1:1588434046-1588549046 GCF_019279795.1 Protopterus annectens | reverse complement strand
CCATCACCACCGATTCTTGGGTACAAAGGATCATAACCAGAGGTTATCATACCCCCTTAGATTTTTGGTCCTATCCCTTCAAAAAATCTTCCCGGCATTCCACCCAGTCAAAGAGAAGAAGCAGCACTAGACATAAAAAAGCTGCTAAGAAAAAGAGTCATCCAAATAGTCCCTCCAGACCAGATAAGATCCAGATTCTACTCAAGACTATTTTTGGTGCCAAAGACAACCGGGGACTGGAGACCAGTTTTGGATCTCGGTGTATTGAACAAGTTTGTGAGAGTATAAAAATTCCGGATGGTCACAATACAGTCTATCCTCCCACTTTTAGAAAAAGATGATTGGATGTGCTCTATAGATCTTCAAGATGTGTACTACCACATAAAGGTGGACAGGCCATCAAGAAGATTTCTGCACTTCCGTGCTGGAGCCAGTCACTACCAGTTCAGAGTACTGCCCTTTGGACTCTCTACAGCCCCCAGAGTGTTCACAAAGTGCATGGCAGTTGTCACAGCTCGCTTGCGACTTCAAGGATTCCAGGTGTTTCCATACCTATACGACTGGCTCATTTCCGCCCCCACCAGACATCTACTGGAAAAAGCCCTGGCATACTCTCTCCTCACTGCTCAAAGGCTAGGCATAACCATAAACTGGCAGAAATCCAATTTCACCCCATCTCAGTCGACAGAATTCATAGGGGTTATCTTGGACACACAAAACTGCAGAGCTGCTATTCCAGAGCACAGAATTCTAAGGATAAAGCAATAACTCCAATCCTTTCAAAGGAAAAATCCACGGCTCACTCAGTTCTACAGCTGTTGGGTTCCATGGCAGCCTCCATCACCATTGTTCCCCTGGCCAGGTTTCACATGAGGCTTCTACAATGGCTACTGCTCAGCCAGTGGTATCCTTTTCAGCATCCTCTTTCAGCCATGATTCGAGTAACCCACAGGTGCAAACAGGATTTAAATTGGTGGATGACACACAATCTCTCACAATGGTCTCACCCCTTCTCCCCTCAGAAAACCAAGGCCACAGTGACTATGGATGCCTCCCTGATGGGGTGGGGGTCTATGTCAGGGACAGACAGTCCAAGTCAGTTGGTCTGAACTGGACAATTGCGATTCAATCAGACAACATGGCGGTGGTCTGGTACATCAACAAGCAAGGTGGAATCAAACCTTACCCCCTTTGTTGAGAGGCCATGAGGATATGGCAATGGGTGATGGTTACCAACCATTTTCTTCTAGCAGTGCACATTCCCGGGAGTTCCAACGTGATAGCAGTCGACTCAGCAGGTGCATTTTTCAACCTCACAAATGGTCCCTGAATCCCTTGATAGTGGCGGAGATCTTCCACCGCTGGGACCATCCTTGCTGCAACCTCTTTGTATCCCCGACCAACTACAAATGCAGCAACTATTTTGCCCTGATTCCCCTTCTGGGACAGTCACCCTGGGATGCTCTAGTCCATGATTGGCCCTTGGGTCGTCTTTACGCATTTCCACCTTTCCCCCAATTTCTGAAGAAAGCCCGTCGGTTGAAGAGCATGGTGATCCTCATAGCACCATATTGGCCTCGACAGATTTGGTTCCCCTTCCTTTGGCCTCAACTACTAGACTGACCGTGGATTCTCCATCCAACCCCAGAGTTGATCTCACACCCACATAACCTGATTCATCCCAGCTTGAACAGCCTGAAGCTCACGGCTTGGCTACTCCAATTCCCTTGATTGCCAGGCAGAATGATCTTTCTTTACCAGTACGTGATAGTCTCATTGCTTCTCATAAGTCTTCCACTCAAATTACTTATCTGAGCAAGTGGAAATGATTTACCTGTTGGCTGAAAGATAAACAAGTAGACCCCTTTTCAGCACCAGTGTCGATAATACTAGACCATCTGGCCGACCTGTTTTAATCGGGTCTGTCGGCCTCTACCATTAGAGTTAATTTGGCTGCAATTTCTAATTTTCATGAGGGTGTCCAAGATTCATCTTTTATGTCCCATAAGTTGTGTAAGACCTTCATAAAAGGTGTGAATCATCTGAAGCCACATTTTAGAGAACCTATTCAACCATGGGATTTATCATTTAGTTCTACAAGCTCTGACAATGTCACCTTTTGAACCAGCCTCTTCTTGCGACTTCAAGTATTTGTCATGGAAAACCTTGTTTTTGGTCGCTATTACTTCTGCCAGACGTATTTCTGAACTTCAAGCTTTATGTATCAAGAGACCATACTTGATTTTGCATAGAGATAGAGTGTCTCTGAGACTGTCCTTTCTGCCTAAAGTGATCTCTGGAATGTCCGTTAATCAAGCCATTGAATTTCCAGTTTTCTTTCCCAATCATTCAAACAGAGGAGTGTATTGCCTACATACCCTAGATATACACAGGCAAATCCATTTTTACTTAATCAGGACTAAACCCGTTCGTAAATCTGACCAGTTATTTTTGGCCTTTTCTGGACCTAGATTAGGATCTGCTGTTGCTATGGTCACATTAGCTAGATGGTTGAAGGATTGTGTGACCTTTATTTATACACAGCATAATATCTCGTTGCCTACTACCATGAAAGCTCATTCAACAAGGTCAGTGGCAACTTCTGCTGCCTTCCATGCCAGAGCTTCTTTACATGACATCTGTGCAGCTACAACTTGGGCTGTGCCTCATACCTTCATCAATCATTACAAACTGGATTTGGCCTCCAGGGGAAGAGCATCTTTCAGTTCTATGGTGCTCAGGAATGTCCTTCCATGAGAGCTTCACAGGAATAGAGGTAGCTGGGGACTCTGTCCCATGCGTAAGGAATGAACGAGGATTAACAATATCAGATAAAGAAGTTATGTCTTACCATAACATTCCATCTGTATTGTTGATCCTCGTTCAGTCATTACGACCCTCCCTCCTTCCCCCTTTTGTGGTTTCTAGTGGATCTCACCATCCGGTTCTCTTAGGTTATTTGACCAGGTGTAGCCTCTACCTTCTTTGAGTTGCAAACTCAATCTGAGGTAACAGGGAGATTGTGGGTAAGAGTTTGAAGCTGACGCAAGCTTGGAAAATGGTCGGCTCTGTTCCGAGCTCGGAACCGATACCCATGCATAATGACTGAACGAGGATCAACAATACAGATGGAACGTTATGGTAAGACATAACTTCTTTTTCCATTGCTCCCCGTCTCCAAACTTGAGACAGTGGTGCCGTTGGACACCACAACATGGACCAGATACTCCCCATCAGTGGACCACTTTCTGGGACCGATATATAGCCCCTTCCTTGAGCGACCAGAGTCCCCATTGGGGATATCAACTAGATCCACCAGGAGCCTTTCTGAATTTGATGTGGTGTGCCTTGTGGACCAGATGCTGACAGCCAGGGGGATTCCTACACCCTCTAAGACCCATCCACCTTTTGGAGTTGGAAGTGTTTCTCCACGGACTCCAGCCTACTCTCCTTCTTTGACCTCCTTGCAGGTTTCAAAGTCTTCGACTCCGCCTCTTTCGGTACCCACTTCTTTTGTGCCATTAGTGGGCCTCACTGTGGCCCTGGAACTGACCCTTTGGCCTTCAGTTCTTTCGGAGCCAGGTCTTCCTAAGGTTCAACGTTGAGTTATGGGCTCGTTGGTGCTGAGTATGGGCCTGAGCGTGTCTACGGTTCCATTCACGGCACCAGGAGTTATGTCGGAACTGAACCTTCTTGAAACTCCTGTCTCAGTAGTGGGTTCAGAGTGGGGTGTGACCCCAGTTTCGAGGTTGTCTTTCTCTGATGTTCTTCGTGTTTCACTGTTGCAGTCATTACATTTGGGTAATCTGCTGGCAGGTTGCCCTCAGTCAGCCTGAATATCAAAGTCTTGGGTCCTGCATTGGTTGCTGTCTCCTCTTCCATGACATTAGGTCGTCAGGGGTATAAAACAGGCAGCCGATGCCATTTTCTTTAGTCTTCCTTGCCGCGCGGTGTCCGAAGCAGACGTAGTTTGCAAGTGCCGGTCGGCCGACTCCTGAAATTTTCAAATTCGAGTTTCAGAAATGAAGTCTTCGATTAAAGCTAAGTACCCCAATGGGGAAACTTTTTCTTGCTCCATACCGATGTCAGTAAAAGTTAATAATTGCATTACTTGTGGGAAGCAAATACCTCATAAGGATTTTCATTTGTACTGTATTCCTTGCCGAGGCCCAGATCATAACGTGCCTTGCTGTCGGTTTTGTGCTAGATTTAACCAATGCAGTATTAAGCGTCGGTATATCTTTGCTTCAAAATATTTTGGAAACAGATTTAACTACCCTGACATGTCGTCGGATAGCAATCTGACTACCGGAGTTCACAAAAAACACAAAGAAAAGACAGAGACAGATCGTCGAGGTCCAAAACTGACGAAGCTTCTCCTAAGCCAGTTGCCGGTTCACCGGTACTCAGTGAGGTGCTTTCGCAGCCCCTGATACCCACTACTTTTGAGTCACAGGCCTCTACCGAGACCCATGTGGAATCCGGCACACCGCGAGATTCTCAAAGTATTGTATCTGCGGATGTCTCTCCCTCAGATGGGTCCGGAGCCGCTGAGCAGGCACCAGCTTCTGAGGGTGTCTTCAGGCCTCGGCATTTCTGTATAAAACCGATGCCAGCTTCAAAAACAAAGACAAAAGCAACTTCTAAGGTTAAAAAACTGACGCACGAGCCACGTGCTCAGGCCTCTATGCCCAAAAAGCAGATGATCAAAGTGGATGAAGACTTAATTACTTTGATCAGGGGTTCCCAACCCCCCCCCCCGATATAAGAGGCCTAGGCAAGACACTGATTATGAATCTTCAGAGCAGGTTTCTAGTTCTTCTGATCATGAATTTTCCATACCACCCTGTGAGGATTCAGATGCAGAGGAATCCATCCCATCTGCATCTCCTCCTGAAGATTATTCCTTTGGAGAAACCTTGCATACTTTGAGGAAACATTTTCATTGGGAGAATCAAGATTTCTCGGAATCAAAAAAGAGGCTTAGGGATTTCCTTCTTCTCCCTCAGCATGGGCCTTTGGCCATACCTCCAGTATTAGACATTGTTGATGATGTGTTTTCGGAATCAGACATGACTCCAGATTCCTTACCTCTGGCTCTTAGCAAGCCAGACAGATATTACAGGGTTCCTGACTCACACAAGTTTTTATTCAAAAACCCTGCTGCTGACCCTGAAACTATCTCACAGGGTCCCAAAGGTGTAAAGACCTCAACAGCTAAGAATCCTACCCCTTCTGATAGAGATTCCAGGGAGCTGGATAGATGGGGAAAGAAGGTTTATATGTCTGCAACCTTGGCAATTAGGGCCATAAACTGCCAGTTTCATATGCTTAAATATCAACAGCATGTTATGGGATTATTGAAACAGAAAATTATGTTGATTTAGGTTCATAGGTTGGTACTAGGCTATCTGCCCTAGGGCCTATGCAAGCCTAGCCATAACAATTCCCTGGATAATTCCTCCCACAATATTTACTTCTCTGGACCCCTGTCTAGCAGGGCGACTGACATGATCCCCGGGTTGAATTTCCTAGCTCCCATCCAATCATCAAGGTTCCTTTTGAAGAGGGCCAATGAAGCGCTCTGCTTGACATGTATGGGGAGTCTCTGGGTCAGGAACCTATCCGTCCAGCATGTTTTGTTCATTGTGATGACAAGGTTTAGATCCCTGGAGCGTGTGGCTCTGAGGGATTGGGATTTTTTTTAAGTGGAGCATGTCCAACAGCTCAGGGTTTGACATGGCCTTGTATGTTAAGCAGAGATCGCCTCTAAGTAGACGATATGCCACAGAGTATAGCTGGAGTTTTTTTTAGACAGCATATAGCATCTGCTTTAGGCTTGTGATTCTTTTAGTATTTCTGTGGCCTTTCCAGCTGTTGCAGATGTCTTGTGAGGTACATACCAAATGGAGTATTATATTCTATAATGGGTCTAATGAGGGATGAGTAGAGTGGGACAATGACCTCCTTTTTTCTGGATGAAAAGCCCTTCATGATGAGGTGTGCCACATAGAAGGATTTCCTGACTGCTGTGGCGATGTGGTTATCGAAAGTGAGACCACTGTCCACCTGCGCCCCTAAGTCTCTCATTACACTTTCAATGTTTAGTGTCCTGCCACCTATGTGGCAATTCATGGGTACATGTTTTTTTCCAAAGGGGATAACTATACATTTCTTAGCATTAAGCTTGAAGCCATGGCTCTGACACCAGGCATCTGTTTCTGTAAGGCCCTTTTGTAGAATATCCACATCATTTGGGGATTCAATAATGGCTCCCAGATTGCAGTCATCTGCGAACTTTGTTAGCCAGAGTCCCTTAGTGTTGGCCTGTACTTCAGAGAAGTAGATGCCAAACAAGACTTGTCCCAGGACTGAACCCTGATGTACTCCACTTGTGACTTGTCTGGAGCTGGATTTGGAGTCGGCTACTTTTACAGTCTGGGTTCTGTCAGTAAGCCAGTTGGCAACCCATCGAGTGACGTAGGGATTTATGCCCAGCTTAGTAAGTTTATCTATGATTCCAGAGTGGGGGATGGTGTCGAAGGCCTTGGCGATTTCCAGATAGGCTGTGTTGACCGCCTTACCCTCGTCCACAGCTCTGGAGACTGATTCGAAGAAGTCAGTCAGATTCAGGAGACAAGATCGGCCCTTCACAAACCCAAACTGGGTGGGGTCCAGTGTTTGAAGGTTGCCAATGTCTTTGTTTATAAGTTCCATGATAATGCGTTCCATGCCCTTGCAGATCAGGCTTGTCAGACTGATGGGACGGTAGTTCCCAGGATCCAAGGCGGATCTTCCCTTGTGGAGCGGGATAACTGTAGCTGTGTGCCACTCAGTGGGCACAAAGCCTGAGGTGAGGCTATGATTAAACATGACACTTAGGTGAGGTGCCAGTTCATTTTGTAGTTCATGTAGTACACAGCCTGGGATGTCATCTGGTCCCATGGATGCTATATTCTTAGCTTTGGAGAGTGCGGTTTCTACCTGTGTGGCCGCGATTATCGGAATTTGGCAGTCTTTTGGTAATGAGATGGGCCCTTTAGGGGGTGAGAGGGGGTATGAAGTTGGCACTAAATCGATCTGCCAGGATATTGGTAATATCCTTGAGATCAGTATATTTAATGCCATTCTGCTGTAGCTCAGAGCAGATCTGAGCATTGCCATTTAGATTCTTAACATAACTATTGAATGCCTTGTGGTTGTCATTGGAATCTTTGGCAATTTTATTTTTGTAACTAGCGTTTGAAGATTTTATGAGGGATCTCAGCTTCTTACTGAGGCTGGTGAGGGAGTTTTTTTCATCCTGGGATTTTCCTCTTTTCTGCGACAGTTTCTTCCTTCTGTTGTTTAGTTTGTTTATAGCAGGGGACCACCAGATTGGCTTCCTTTTTTTTGAGAAGAGCACCTTGGTTCTATTTGGGAATGGCACGATTCATGCATGAGTGGATGTGCTTGTACAGTGCCTTAGTGTAGGATTCTGCAGTCGAACTTCCAGAACCTGCCTGCGTGGGTGTTGTAAAGTTTGTCACTTCTGACTTCAGTAGCATGAAGTTGGCTTTGGAGAAGTTTTTTAAGGAGGTTTCCTTACTGGGGGGTGGGGGTGGGATGTGGATGTCAAGGGTGATTTGCTTATGGTCAGACCTGACCAATGAGTGGGGTGACCACTGGTGTGGAGCGTCTATCACCCAATTTGGTAATGACCAGGTCTAGGATGTTGGAGCCCCTGGTGGGACAATGGATTAGTTGATCCAGGGCATTGGAATTTATGAATTCCAAGAACCGTTAGGAAAAGGAGTTGGTACCCGAGTAGTTTTCCCAGTTAATGGCAGGGTAGTTGAAATCACCCAGTATTAGGGTGTTTGGTTGTATCTTAATATTTTCCAGTATATTTAGAAAGGTGTAGTGAGAATCCTGGGGCATGGTGGGGGATCTGTAGCAAGCTACAATTTGGATTTTAGTTTTACTTAGTGTTAGTTGCACCTGGAGAATTTCAGATGCATTGTGTTGGGCAACTAGCCTGGAGGTGTGAACATCCGTGGTGAATATGGACACTTTTCCACCTTTAGTGTTTCGGTCTTGGTTTTGCGGCTTAAAAGTGTACATTGGTAAGAATTGTAGCCTGGTATTGCAGGGGTGCTCTCTGGAGCCTTGAACCAGGTCTCAGTTGCTGCACAGATATCGATGTTCTCCATTTTTAGGAGTGCCCCGAGAGAGTGCATTTTGAGGTTTAGACTTCTAGCATTGAGTAGCATTACCTTTAGATTTTGCATACTTGTATCTGTTACGGTGGTGGTTTTATCCTTTGAACTTTGCCTAAAAAAGACACTATAGGGGTGGCAAGAGCTTTATCCAGTAACCTGAATCCCAGGGGTGACAGGTGCAGACCATCTCTGGCAAAGCATCGTGGTTTGTCGATCATGTCTTCCCAGGCAGGCAAATACTGGATCCCCTTTGAACGACACCCAAAGCTTAGCCAATTGTTGAAGTCAGTCATTTTGTCCTTATACTGTGGTATCATTCTGGGTGAAGGCAGGATGCTACTCATGGCTAGGGTCATACCTGCCTGGGTCACATGATCCAAGAGCTCTTCCATGTCTCTCTTCATGTAGTCCAGGGAGGTACGTCTCAAGTCATTCACTCCAGCATGGGCAATGACAGAGTCGTATTTGTACTTATTGTGGCGTGACATGAGTGGATCCTGGCACCCGACAGGCAGCTGACTGTAATTTTCTCCTTGTTCAGCCTGGTGAGTGGGACATCTGTGTGCCTGACTATAGAGTCACCTATGACTAAAGTGTTGGGTACATTGTCTTGCCTTAGGGGCTGTTGTTGGGTGGCACACTGGTGTTGTGAGCTATGTATCACTTTGGTTGTGACTGGTGTTTGTCTGCGTTTCGGCTTCAGAGGTCCTTGTTGCTTGGGCAGGTTAATGTTAAGGGCCTCCACATATGTGGGTTTAGTGTTGCTATATGTGGGTGTTGATGGTGCGGGTTTTATAGAGCTATGAGTTGCTTGAGGTGTAATGCAGTTGTTAACCTTCTCCTCTTGACTGTCTAGCACAGTCTTGGCCGGAGAGAGCTTTGCTTCCAGTTTGGATATGTAAGTGCATCTCTTGCAGGTTGTAGTGTTGGGTGGTAGGAGGAGAGAATTGTATGTGTACATGAGGCAGTTGCCGCATTGCCCCAGTATGCCCAGATTCACCAGGTGGACAGGAGAAATCACCGGAAGCTGACCCTTGGACATGCCTGTTTAGGTGCTTTTTTGTAAAGTTTAAGAGCTGTTTTCCCTTACGTTTGCAAGGTACTTTGCAATTATAGGCTGTTTTGTGCCTATGATTAATTTCTCCTTATTGACAAGGTGAGCTGAGTGCTTGTATCAATTTCAGGCTTCCAAGTGCTTTTCAGCAGGTTCTAGAGCAAGTGCTAGTCACAGGGGTTCGGAGTTTAGTGCTACTACTGAGACACCAGCTAGTTCTAAGGGAAAATTTGAAGAGCAGACTTTCTGGCACCTGGAATAGTTTAACTGTAGCCTTGCAGTGCTGCACAATGTGAAAAATGTGCAAACACACACATTTATATGCCAGAAAGTTGAAAGTGTTAGAAATCAGCCCAAAAAGGCTAATGACATTACAATTTCAGAGCTGGAAACCACTACTTTAGCGTTAGATAGGCAGTGCAATGCTCACCAGTCCCACTGGTAAGCAGTAGGACTTCCCTCTACCACAGCAAGGTCTGGATAGCTCTTAACACAGAAAATAAAGTCCTGAGACAAACAAAGCCTGGGATATGGACTGGCTAGGAAAGGTGGGAAACGAACAAACAAGATAGTATTGTTTTTTGTTGAAACAGGCTAAACAATGCAATAATACAGTAACTAAACACAGAAAAGGCTAATACACTTGAGTGTGTAGTCCTAAACAGTAAATGCAATTAAAACTCTACAAAATTAGCAATTTAAAACTTTTTAAATGAAGCATTGCAAGTGCACAACTGAAAAACAATTTAAGAGGCAGTAACACAGCACAATAAGTAGTTGGTCTACATATATAGAGAAGTCTGTATATACAGAAAAGCAGCTAAAACACACAAACACTTCAGATGCAGTGCAACCTTTTTTTTGGGGAAAGGGAAAAGGAGAAACAGAAGTCCTTATCAAATGCTCTCTGTATTAGGTAGAATGAGCTAATGACACTAGCCTGGGAGGAGTGTCCCAGATCAGATTTACAATAGGGGTGGGCAACTACAAAGCCACCAAGTATAACAGCAAGACACCAACAGGGAGGGTGGGGACAATACTAAAGCTATTAGCCTACAGACAGTAAGCACTACAGAAAACCACAAAATGAAAGTTTTTAAACAGATAAAGGAGGAATAAGACACTACAGAATGCTTATAACTGCAAACAAATCAGTTACACGTGCAGATTAGTTAATAGCATTAAAATACACTCAAAAACTATGCAGCAGGCAATACAAAGTGCTATATATAAATTGCTAGAAACAATAATCAGTATAAATAATCGAAAAAAACAGGATACTTATATATCTCAGCTAAGAGTTCTAGTCAACACCTCTCCTCCACTCTGCTCAGTGTGTATAGACAAAAACCCTCTCAAAGTTAGGGCTTAAATAGCAGAAGATACAACCTTAGACAACTTTGTGTTTTTGTAAAAAAAAAAAAAAAACGAACCAACCTCCACTAGCCAGCAGCCAATTAACACAATCTAGTCAAGGTAAAGAAAGGCTTCAGCTAATTCAAGATGGCTTGTTCATGTGCTTTGAACAATCACTGTATAAACAAACAAGCTCAGAGCCAGCAATAAATTCTGAACTAGGACAATACTAAAGTTATTAGGCTACAGACAGTAAGCACTACAGAAAGCCACAAAATGAAAGTTTTTAAACAGGTAAAGGAGCAATGAGACACTACAGAATGCTTTTAACTGCAAACAAATCAGTTACCTGTGCAGATTAGTTAATAGCATTAAAATACACTCAAAAACTATGTAGCAGGCAATACAAAGTGTTATATATAAATTGCTAGAAACAATAATCAGTATAAATAATTGAAAAAAAATCAGGATGCTTGTATATCTCAGCTAAGAGTTGTAGTCAACACCTCTCCTCCACTCTGCTCAGTGTGTATATTTCTGAATGTGTGGAAAATAAAGAATTACAAGAATTATTGCATGCAGCAGAACAGATTGGAAAGCATACTTTGCAATGTGGTTTTGATTCCTTGGAGGCCTCCTGCAGGGCCACAGTTACTGGATCTGTGATTAGAAGGCATGCCTGGCTCAAGGAGCAAAATTTGCCTGATCATGTTAAAGCCAAATTGTTGGATGCACCTTTACAGCATGATACTCTGGTAATAAGGCAGAAGAGGTTTTAAAGAAAATGGAAGACAAAGCTAAGTCTATGCAAACTGTAAAAGACTTTTTACAAGTGCAGCCACCAAGATTCAGTAGACACTGGCCTACAAAAAATTGGTCCTTTCCTGTGTCCGACAGAGCTTCATGGAGCAAATCCATGTGCTCAAAGGGCACTAGATACCAATCACAGGATTCTTACAGGTCAGAGTAATGGGGTGCCTCTACCTCCAAATCTGGAGGAAATAAAGCACAACCCTACAGTAAACAGTCTCATTGACTTCCCTCTACCATCACCAAGCACTTATCTTTTGGCAGCCCCCTTAGGTCGAAAACTAGTACTTCATGCTCAGAATTAGCAGTTAATAACCCAGGAAAAGTGGGTATTAAACATAGTAACCCAGGGATACAGATTTCATTTTCATACCTTGCAAATTCCAAACGGTTGGCCAGATCTGCCACAAAATCAATGGGCAGAGGCACAGAAACAAGTTACATCCCTCATGGATATGGGGGCGATTCAGCCAGTACCAGAACAGGAAAAAGGACAAGGGTTTTACTCAGGACTGTTCTTGGTACCCAAAAAAGACAATGTCTGGTGCCCAATACTGGATTTATCGATTTTGAACACATTCTTGGACATACCAAAATTCAAAATGCTAACTTTGCAGCAGCTTCTGCCCATGCTAGGCAAGAATGCTTGGCTAGTGATTCTAGACTTAAAAGAGGCATACCTGCATATGCCAATAAGGGAATCGTACAGAAGATACCTCTGCTTCAAGGCTGGTTTTATGCATTACCAATTCTCTGCACTGCCCTTTGGCTTATCTACTGTACCCAGGTTCTTTACAAAGCGCCTGGCACCAGTAATTGCATTTTTCAGACAAAGAAGTATGCAAATCTATCCTTACTTGGACGACTGTCTCATATAAGCAGAAAACGAGGACATTCTTCTTCAACATCTGGCGTTTGTGAAAAGGCTTCTAACATGCCTAGGGTACACAATAAACGAAAAGAAATCACAGCTAGTACCCTCTCAAAAGATTACATTCCTGGGTGCAAGCTTGAATACAACTGCCCAGATGGCTTACCTTACGCCAGATGGCAACAAAAACCCAGTTATCTGCAAGACAAATTCTGCAGGCTTTGGGGTTCATGGCATCCTGCATTCTACTGATTCCATATGCAAGACTGCATATGAGGAAACTACAGTGGTACCTCAAAAGTTTATGGAGTCAACATTGTCACAGTCTGGAAACAATGATTCCTCTCATTCCCTGCCTACAACAGGAGTTTCTTTGGTGGGCAGAGACATGTCACCAGAACATGGGACAGTCTTTCACTCTACCCCCTGCCAACCAAACCCTAACTACAGACGCATCAGACTATGCATGGGGGGCCCACCTGGTGGGGAGATGCATTCAGGGCATATGGAGCCCAAAACAAATGCATCTGCATATCAACCAGAAAGAGATGTTAGCTGTTCAGAATGCCCTGACAGCCTTCAAGGACATACTTCATCCAGGACAACTACTGATAAAGATGGACAACACCACGATTATGTGGTACATAAACAAGCAGGGGGGCACACATTCCTACCCCCTTTGCAGACTAACCATGGTATTGTGGGGGACAGCCTTGACTTACCAAGTACATCTTCAAGCTCAATTCCTGCCAGGAAAATAAAATACTCTGGCAGACAACCTAAGCAGAAACCTTATGGACCCTCATGAGTGGAAACTGAATCCACAAGTCTTCAGCATGATAACAAAGAAATGGAGGAGCCTGGACATAGCTCTATTTGCCTCTCCCCAGAATTATCAGCTGGACAAATTCTGCACAAGGACTTATCACAGACAAGCATGGAAAGTGGATGCCCTATCCTTCAGTTGGAAAAACCTATCAGTCTACACTTTTCCTCCTCTGCCTCTTCTTCCCAAGGTCCTACTAAAGGTCAGACAGGAAAAACTAAAAATGGTTCTAATTGCCCCGGACTGTCCTCGCCAGCACTGGTACCCAATCCTAAGGAATATGTCTCAACTCCCTCCTTAGTACTTGCCTCAAATACCTCATCTACTGTCTCAGCAGAACAGTCAAATCCTCCACAATCAGCTCCAAACTCTGAACCTGGCAGCATGGCTGTTCATGTAGTTATTCAAATAACACCTCTCAGTAAATCTGTGATGGATGTCATTTTGGAAGCCAGAAGGCCTAGTACTAGAAAATCTTATGCAGATAAATGGAAAAGATTCTGTGCTTGGAACCAAGCACAAGGAACTGACACAGCAAAGCCAAATATTCCTCAGATTTTACAATACTTGACTGAGATGCTTGGCAAGGGCCTATCTTTTTCATCAATAAAAATCCATGCCTCTGCCATCTCGGCTCATTACAACACATAGCCACCAATTTTTCTCATCCCTTGCTAAAACAGTATCTTAGAGGGGTCAAAAATTTAAGGCCTCCCAGAATATCACCAATTCCTGCATGGGACCTCAATTTTGTGTTGGAAAAGCTCACCCTGCCTCCATTTGAACCAGCTACTACTGCAGATATAAAGTTTTTATCATGGAAAACAGCTTTACTTCTGACAATCACGTCAGCAAGAAGGGTTTCAGAACTACAGGCCCTCATGGCTGTGGAGCCTTTTATTATACTTTACCCAGGCAGGGTGTCCCTCAGGACCAATCCTTCCTTTATGCCTAAGGTGGTACCCAGTGTGGCCCTTAACTAAACTATTCACTTGCCAACTTTTTACCCAAATCCGCAGAACAAGGGGGAGCAGATTCTGCAATCCTTGGACGTACACAGACAACTAAGATTCTACTTAAACAGTACCAAATCTCTAAGAAAGTCTGAGCAGCTACTGGTGGCATTTGCTGCAGGATCAGAGGGTAAGGCTATTTCAAAGCAGACTATTTCAAAGTGGATAAGCCACTGCATTCGTTTCTGCTATTTGCATCATGGTAAACCGGTGCCCAAGGGCATTAGGTCACATTCCACCAGGGCTGCATCTACATCAGCAACTTTTCTCAGAGGGGTACCAACCAAAGACATTCTAAAAAATGCTACTTGGAGTTCTGTTCATACCTTTACAAAGCATTATCATTTGCCTCTCTTCTCTTAGTCCAGGGCAGGCTTTGCCACTGCAGTTCTGCAGGGCCTTATAGCCACTCCTAATACTATTTAGTTCCAGCCTCCCATCCATAGCTTTGGGATTCTACCCAAATGTAATGACTGCAACAGTGAAACACGAAGAACATAGTACAGTTGTGTACACTTACCATAAATGTAGATGTTCGATGATATTCACTGTTGCAGTCCGGGTTGCCCACCCGCCATCCCCCTTTATTCTATAGCTTTTCTTTCCTTCACTATATTCTACAGCCCTTGTGGTGTATTTGCTTTTAGATGAAGGTATATATATATATATATATATATATATATATATATATATATATATATATATATATACATATATATATATATATATATATATACTCCCCATTTGGGGGGCACCTGACATCTGGGTCAAGAAAAACTAAAGAAAATGGCGTTGGCTGCCTGTTTTATACTCCTGACGACCTGACATCATGGAAGAGGAGACAGCAACTGATGCAGGACCCAAGACTTTGATATTCAGGCCAACTGGGGGCAACCTGCCAGCAGATTACCCAAATGTAATGACTGCAACAGTGAATACACTCGAACATTTACATTTATGGTAAGTGTACACAACTGTACTTTTCAGGCTCCCATCCCTCTTTGGGCGGGCCTGCTTTCTGGGTAATAGAGCAGGCTCTTGGTTCTGGAAGCAAACCACCAGCGTCGGTAGCCTAGATGTCCCCTTCCCCTGAGCTGCAGCTGACACAAGCCACCAGCTTGGGACATCAGGCACGAGAGCTGCAGGAAGCCCTATTGTAGGGTGCCCCTTCTTCAGAGTCCTCCTAAAGTTCCCATTGAAGAGGTGCCATGGAAAATGTCATGCAAGAGGAAGCACGTAGACTCTCCTGAGGAGTCTCTTACAGAGGATACGGATTATGATGAAGGGGAAGGATCCCCATGGTCACCCCCTGAAGATGTCTCCTTTGGAAACATCCTTGAAATGTTGAAACAGAGGGGTGACTGGAAACCCAACAACCCTTCCTCCAAGGAGTCCGTCTTCCTGCAGGCCTTTCGTGCCCATCCATATACCTCTTGGGTGACCCCACCTGCAGATGAGCTAGTCCAGCTCATGGTGCAGCACGCCTGGAAGAATCCTGACTGTGTTGAGCCAAACCTACGGAGACCAGATAAAATTCTACCCCCCCCCCCCCCCGAGGAGAGCCCACATTGGTCTAAAGGTTTACCAGTAGATGCTATGGTAGTGGTGGTGGTGATGGCGGTGGCCATGAAGAAGGAACTTGCCAAAGAGAGCTAGACTGTTCATCTACCTAACAGGGAGTCCCAGGCAGTGGACAGATTAGGGAATCGAGTGTTTGCTTCATCGACCTTTGCCATATAGTCCTTGAACTATTTATCACATTTTGCGAGGCTCCAAAGAGATTTAATCTCTGAACTCTCTGGAACTCTATCAGGACAGGTGTCTGACGAGGTGAGTGACAAAGTTGCCTCACAACTCGTACCCCTGGAATCCATTTCAAACTCATCCATTAGGTTAATATCCCTTGCAACCAAAGGGGTGGCAAGAGCTGGTGGTTATGATATGGCACTCCTGGATGCGCCTTTGTGATTTTGCAGATGCCTTCAAGTCTTCCTTCCTGAATGCTCCAGTTGAAGCATCTTCTCTGTTTAGCCCAAAAGTGAAGGACACTCTAGCCTGGTGTGAGAAGGACGGTAAGACCCTGTCTGCCGTAGGTGTATGCTTTTCCACCCCCCAGCATTCCTTCTGCAGGAATCGGAGGAGTGGAAAGTTGTGGCACAAGAAGAGTCTGGGTCCTTTTCGTGATGCATGTGGTGAGTTCACCCCCAGGGGCAGAGGAAGCGTAACTCTTCTGGAAGACACTCCTTACCGAGGCAGAGGGGGGCCAGCGTAACCAGGGACCCAGAGATTCTTTCTCTGGATAGTCCTACCAGCGCTCCTGAAGAGCGCCCCAATTGCTTTCTTCTGGAAGCAGTCGGGGGATGTTTCTCTTTGTACCACACTGCCTGGCAATCAATAACTATCGACTATTGGGTGCAGAAAATAATAACCAGAGGCTACCACATCCCCTTCGACTCTTACCCAAAACCACCAAGATGAATCCCCGGCATTCCACTCCAGTCAGAGGGAAGAAGCAGCTCTAGGGATAAAAAAGATGCGTCAGAATTTGTCATCCAAGCAGTCCCGCCAGACCAATGTGGATCCGGATTCTACTCAAGGTTCTTTTAGGTGCCAAAAAAGAGAGGGGACTGGTGACCGATTTTGGATCTCAGCAGTTTAAACAAGTTTGTCACCCAAACAGAATTCTGGATGGTCACAGTTCAGTCCATTCTCCCCTTTTTGGGGAATGGCGATTGGATGTGCTCCATGGAGCTTCAGGATGCGTATTACCACATCAAAATGAAAAAATGCTCCAGGAGGTTGCTTTGCTTCTGGCTGGGAGCCAATCATTACCAGTTTTGTGCCCTACCTTTTGGACTCGCTACAGCCCCCAGAGTGTTCACCAAGTGCATAACAGTAGTAACAGCTCACTTGAGACTGTAATGATTCTGGGTATTTCCATATTTGGCTCCTTACCGACCATCTACTGGTAATGGCCCTGAAATACACTCTTTCTCTGGCAAGACTTTTGGGAATTTAAATAAATTGGGAGAAATCCAACCTGACGCTGACCCACTCCATAGAGTTCATAGGAGCAGTATTCCACACCCACTCCTGTTTATTCCCTCTCCTGGACCACAGATTACAAAGACTGAGGCTTCAACTCTGGGTGATACTCTGTCAAAACAAAGCTTCATCACGGGAGGTCCTCCAGCTCCTAGGTTCTGTGGCAGCTTCTATACCAATGGTGCCTCTTGCAAAACTTCACGAGACTCCTTCAGTGCCTTCTATTATCTCAGTGGTACCCAAATCATCACCCTTTGTCCTTTCAGATTTGGATAACCAGTCATTACATATAGGACCTACTTTGGTGGATGAGGCTAGAAACAGAGCTTTGGAGCCTCCCCTTCCATCCTTCTCAGTCCAGAGCCACTGTGACCATGGATGCTTCCCTGAAGGGGGGTGCATTTTCAGGGAATGTCAATCCAAGGCATGTGGTCCACAATAGAGGCCAATCTGCATGTCCGTGTCCTAGAACTGAGGACAGTGCTTTTACCGTTGCAATCATTCCAGTCTGTTCTTCCTTCTGGGACAATTGTCATCCAGTCAGACAACATGTCAGTAGTCTGGTATATCAACAAACAAAGAGGAACCAAGTCCTATCCCTTATGTCGAGAGGACGTGAGAATTTGGCAATGGGTGATAGCTTCCAAGTGCTTTCTGATAGCAATGCATATTCCTGGGGATTCCAATGTGATTGCAGACAAACTGAGCAGATATATTCTCCTGCCTCACAAGTGGTACCTCAGTCCGTCCATAATGATGAAAATTTCAGCCGTTGGGACTAGCCTTGCTGGGACCTATTCGTCTCCCCATCAGACCACAAATGCAGCAACTACTTTGCCCTAAATCCCACGCAGGGGGAGTCCCCGAGGGATGCTCTTACCCATGATTGGCCCACGGGACTTCTGTATGTTTAACCTCCCATCTCTCTGATCCCCCAATTCTTGAAGAAAGCTCTTCAGTTGAAATGCAAAGTGAATTCTCATAGCTCCTTATTGGCCTCGACAAGTATGGTTCCCCTTTCTCCAGCCTCACCTACTATGCCGACCGTGGATTCTGCATCCAACTCCAGAACTGATCTCTCACCCCCATGGGTTGAGTCACCCAAACTTAACCAGTCTCAAGCTGACAGCTTGGTTTCTCCACTTCCTGTGATCACCAGGCAGAACAACCTTTCCACCCCAGTACGTGATATTATTCTGGCCTCCCACAAACCCTTTGCTAGGAAACTTTATCTTGACAGATGGAAGAGATTTTCAATTTGGTCTAAGCAGAGAAAGCTATATCCGTACTCAGTCCCCGTTACTGTAGTACTACATTATTTGTTAAATTTCTTTGAAGACAGTGCTGCATCTTCTACTATACAAGTCCATCTAGCTGCTATTTCAAACTTCCATAATGGTTTTGGGAATTTTTCTTTGATTTCACATCATCTATGCAAAACCTTTCTAAAAAGGAGTCTCTCACATTAGACATCCAATCAAACAACCTATAGAACCATAGAACCTCACACTAGTCCTACAATCTTTGACACAGCCTCCTTTTGAACCTGCAGTGACTTGTGACATCAAGTTCTTTTCCTGGCAGTCTCTTTTTCTGGTGGCCATCACGTCAGCTAGTTGAATTTCTGAGCTCCATATCCATAAAGCGCCCCTGTTTGATCTTCCACAAGGACATTGTATCACTCTGGACAAACCCCTCCTTTCTCCCCAAATGGATTTTTCCATTATCAGACTATTGACCTTCCAGGAGAGTACTGTCTGCATTCATTAGACATGCACAGACAGTTGAGATTCTATCTGGATAGGGCAAAAGCTATGCGGAAGTCAGATCAACTATTTATTTCCTTTTTTGGTCCTAAAATGGGAAAGTCTGTTTCTAAAGTGACCCTGTGTAAATGGCTCAGAGATTGTATACTTTTCATTTGTCATCATGAAAAAAAGCCTGTACCACAAAAAATCAAGGCTCACTCCACTAGAGCTATGGCTACTTCTGTGGTATTCCATTTGAGAGCTTCTTTGGATGATATCTGTGCCGCAGCAACGTGGGCTAATCCTTATACCTGTATAACCCATTACAAATTGGATTTGGTTTCTAGAGGGAGAGCTTCCTTTGGCTCATTGGTACTCAGGAATATTTTTCCATAAGGGCCACCCAAGTGACACAAGGTAGCTGGGGACTCTGTCCCATCAGTGATGAATGAATGAAGATGAACAACATCAGATAAGTTATGTCTTACCATAACGTTCCATCCGTGTTGTTGATATTCATTCATTCATCACGTCCCACCCTCCTTCCCCCTCCTAAGGCTCCTGGGGGATACTTTGGGTCCAAGTGCTGAGTTAGGGCATTTGTGCAGAAACTGGCTCTGCTTTATTGCTAATGGGCAAACTCGATCTGAGGTAACAGGGAGAAGGGTACTATGGGTAAAAACTTAGCTCGAGAGTTTTAGGCTGGCGCGACCTTAGTATAAGGCCGACTCGGTTCCGAGGACGGAACCAATATCCCATCACTGATGAATGAATGAAGATCAAGAACACAGATGGAACGTTATGGTAAGACATAACTTCTTTTTTTGTTAAAATAAATGTGTCATCCATAATGCTTTAAGTAAATCTTGTATTTTTACCCAAAAATCTTGCATCATATGACAGTCAAAAACATGTGACCAGTTAACTTTAATTTGTTTATTAGATCTCCAACAACCAAAGAAATTTCATTTTGTCATTTTATCTACTGTAGTGGCTGTTGTAAATACGTATTCCCAAGTAAATATACTCCAGTAAAGGGACCAAGAAGTATTTTTAATAGAGGAAAGACATTGATTTTTACTTTGATCAGTAAAAATTATAGAAAATTCCTTAGTAAAAAAGTTCCAAAATTTGTTATCTAATTTCGAGTAATCCTTGGCTAACATTTGATATATTTTCACAATTAAATTATTACTGAATTCTCGATGATTATAAGTAATTTCGAGCAGCATTAGTATCCATTCAGGAATTTGAAGTAAATTAGACTTGGGTAAAAGAGAAATCTTAGTTTGAAAAAATGTTAAGATTAATTGTAAATGGTTTAACTCATGGTGTCTCCAAGAAATGATGCCTAAAGCTGAGCCCGTTGCTGCATGGTATTCTACAAGAAATCATGATCACCCAGTACTAGCTTCCCTTCACTGTGATCCTCTTCCTGTGCTGCCATGACAGAGGCAAATTGTAACTATTATTGCCAACTGAAAATTGAAGCATAATCACTGTGTTGATCCACGTGCCTTGTCTACTACATATGACGTCTTAAAGCACAGCATTCTCTTTGATAGACCAGTACATAGTGCCATCTTAGTTTTAACAAGCTTAGACAATCAAACCCTTCTTCACCCTCCAAAATGCGACTCAGCTGAAGATAGTCTCCTCATGGTGTCTTCTACCGTAACAAATTTCATCTCAGTATAAATTATTTGCCTACTCATTTTTTCCAACTTATTCCTTACATCCTTCACTCATTGCTATGATAGTAAAATCGAGTCATATTGTCCATTTAGAAACTCATTAGAACTGGGTCAGTAAATCATAAACGTCTTTATAGGTTGCCATACAACTTGCAGAGCAGCAATCTTTTAGCTTTTTAAAGCCATACAGCTGATCATTTGCTTTCATTGCTAGATGTCAGTTCCATATCCACAGTATTCCCATTACTATCCTTGTGATCATCCAGAAACAACATCTCTTCAGTTTTTTTTTTTTTTTTTTTTTTTTGCAAATCTGAAGAAAGTATCTCATGCTCAATAGGTAAATCTTAAACTTTACACTGAAATCATTTTAGAGAATGCACTTTAAGCTCAAAGATATACTTTAATTCGCTTTTACCCTGAAGGGCAGGTTAAGGGAATAACTAGCCTTTTAAGGCACTATGTGACTTCAGAGAATTAATATTTTTTTAAGTTCAGTGAACTGGGAAAAATAAAGTAGTTATCCAGATGAGACAGAAAATGCATAAAGTTAGACTCAAAACTCAGATTCTTATAAGAAAAGATCTACTACAAATTCTATTAAGAAAGGTACACATTCACTCATGCTTCCCCAAAAGACAGTCTTTGTTATCAGAAGAACCTCCACAGATGTCAGTCTTCAGCCATACAAAACAAAACGGGTCTCCACAACTGGGTTTGCTTTTGAAGTCATGGAGTATACTGGAAGTGATGAGATGCCAGATTTTGGTTATGCAGCTGCGTGTGATCCTGCTGCCAAAGCTTCCATCTTCCACCATTATTCAGCCAATCACCACTTTTCCACTGCTTGATAGAACCTGCATGCAAGCACTCTGGGAAGGAAAAGAAAGCATAAGAGTAGCCCTCCTCCTTTGTCTTCTAAAGGTGAGGATTAAAGTTGTTTAGCGCCAAAACATCAACATATCATCTACCTCAAGAGAATACTTTTAATGAACAAATGAACAAAATAGGAGCTTTTTTAGCTAGCTCATTACTGAATTCTCTTAGCTAAAGAAGCTCTCTGCACAAATATTCACATTAACAAACTCTGAGAATATGTTTCATTTTTATTTTAATTTATTTGTTAACTGGGTCAGTGAAAAACATTGCCTTTTAGTATGTTGACTCTGACCATGAATGACATGTCATCTACTTAAACAGAATACTTTTAATGAACCAGTGAACAAATAGATTTTTTTAGCTAACTCATTAATGAATTCTCTTAGCTAAACAAGTTCTCTCCACAAATATTCACATTACCAAACTCTGAGAATATGTTTATTATTATTTTTTGTTTAATTTTAATTTTTAACTGGGTCAGGGAAATTGTCCATCTGATGATGTCAATTTTCATTCATTCCCCAACATACAGTGGATATAAAAAGTGTACACACCCCTAATAACATGCCAGGTTTTTGTGATATAAAAAATGTGACCACAATAAATCATTTCAAAACTTTCCCCATCTTTAATGTCACCTGTAAACTGTACAATTTAATTGAAAAACAAATCTGTTAGGGGAAAAATATAAAAAATAATAAATGTACAAGTTTCATAAGTGTGCACACCCTTAAACTAATACTATGTTGAAGCACCTTTTGAATTATTTACAGCATTCAGACTTCTTGGATATACACCTGCCATCAATTAAAGAGACTCTGATTAACCCCAAATAAAGTTCAGCTGTCCTAGTAGGATTTTCTTGACATTTACTCAGTTGCCTGCTACAAAAGCCATGGTTTGCTGAGATCTTACAAAGCATCAAAGGGATCTCATTGTTGAAAGTATCAGTCAGGAGAAGGGTACAAAACAATTTCTACAGCATTGGATATATCATGGAACACAGTGAAGACAGTCATCAAAAAGTGGAGAAAATATGGGACAGTAGTGACGTTGCAAAGAACTGGACGTCCCTCCAAAATTGATGAACAGACAAGATGAAAACTGGTCAGGAAGGCCGCCCAGAGACCTACCGCAACACTGAAGGAGTTGCAGGAATTTCTGGCAAGTACTGGTTGTGTACTACATGTGACAACAATCTCCCATATTCTCCATATGTCTGGACTATGGGGTAGGATTGTAAGATGGAAGCCTTTTCTTACCCAGGAAAAACATCCAGGCCCAGCTAAAATTTGTAAAACAATACATCAAGTCTCCCAAAAGCATGTGGAATAATGTGTTATGGTCTGTTTAGACAAAGGTTTAAAACTCTGGCCATAATTGCAAAAGGTACATTTGGTACAGAAACAACACTTTGCATCACCAAAAGAACACCATCCCCATGGTGAAGCATGGTGGTGGCAGTATCATGCTTTGAGGTTGCTTTTCTTCAGCTGGAACCGGGGCTTTAGTCAAGGTGGAGGGAAGTATGAACAGTTACAAATACCAGTCACTTTTGGCCCAAAACCTTCAGGTGTCTGATAGAAAGCTGAAGAAGAATTTCACCTTTCAGCATGACAATGATCCAAAGCATACATTCAAATCAACAAAATAATGGCTTCACCAGAAGTTTTGGAATGGCCCAGTCAGAGCCCAGACCTAAATCCAGTAGAAAATCTGTGTGGTGACCTGACGAGGGCTGTGCACAAGAGGTGTCCTCACAATCTGACAGATTTAGAACACTTTTGCAAGGAAGAGTGGGAAATATTGCCAAGTCAAGATGTGCCGTGCTGATAGACTCCTTACCCAAGAAGACTGAATGCTGTTATTAAATCAAAAGGTGCTTCAACGAAGTATTAGTTTAAGAGTGTGCAAACATATGCAACCAACTTATTGTATATTTTATTATTATTTTATATTTTCCCCTAACAGATTTGTTTGTTTTTCAATTGAATTGTACAGGTTATAGGTCACATTAAAGGTGGGAAAAGTTTAGAAATGATTTATTGTGGTCTCATTTTTTTATATCGCAAAAACCTGACATTTTAACAGGGGTGTGTAAACTTTTTGTATCCACTGTATGTTGGTATATTTTTCCTTTACCGCTTAGCAATTACCACTCTTGGTAGTGTTTCTACTTGTTTCTATTTTGTTATTCTTTAAAAAAATTCCTCTCCTTTTTTCCTTAGTGTATAATTTTTGTTACAGAGTCTAGTAGCTGTATTATTGCTAGAGGGGTCATGGCAGAAAAACCTTCACATTTTAAGAAGTGTGGTAAATGTGGGCACAAGTTTCCTCTGTCTGACACCCATGCGTTGTGCATATATTGCTTAATACTTGAACATTTAAAGGCCGACTGACCATGGACCTGAAAAACAAATTGATACTTAAAGACCTCATTCCATCGGCCTTCTCAGAATCTCTTTATGGAGTTCAAATCTCCAGGTCAAACAAAAATGAGGCAAGAAAGGGGTCTTCTAATTAGGCTGGCTCTACACATTCTTCTTCGAATCCGACTGTGGAGCTGAGAAACAGAGAGTAAAAAAAATCTTCAGATCCAACACACCACAAGTCAGCAGATCCTACCACTTCAGACACTAGGTCTGTCCTTTGTATCCTACTCCCTCAGAGCCAAAACCACTTCCTAGGACCAGATATTCATCCTCTCTGGATCCATTCTGATATTGGCTCCCTTTGCCATTCCTAGAAAGATGTCATTCTCCCTCCATCACCTCTTCCTGTTCCTCCAGAAGTCTCACATAAGCGGACATGGATAGAATGATGAAGTTTCTTTCTACACAAATTCAGATGAGAGTTCTCCCAGTCCATACGTCCTTCAGTTTCAGAGCCCTCTGATCCGAGTATATGGGTGCCTTCTGCTTCACATCCAAAGATACCCTTATCTTTGGATCCGAATCTTGTGTGAGAGTATCTGCTTCAAATATGTCTGAGTTGGAAGGCTCTTGGAGCCGAAGCTTCATTGACAGATCTGAGGGGTTAGAGTCAACTCCAAAGTTATCAAAGCCATCTCTGTCCCTCGGAGCTGTGACATTTGATAGCTCTTCTACAACTCCAGCCATGTTGGCAGTGTCTTCAGGTTAAACGGGACCATCTATCCAGAAACTTGTCTTTTCAGCTCCTGCAGTTTCTTTCTCCCCTGAGCATTCTGCCTTTGAGGTGGTAGCGAGAGTATTCTTGTATAGAGATCAGATGGCTCCTCCCCCCTCAGATCTCCCTTCTGGTTCTCGGATATCTTTGTGCTGTGAGCGTCAGCATTCTACTGTATAGGGGCAGCCAACACAAAGTCTCCAGATGACCGTACAGGACATGGTTATCTCTTCTAATACTTCTCAGGAGCATTCCACTGAAAAGGTCCCTAGAAAGACAAGGTGCAAGAGGAGCCATTGGACACCTCCCAGGAGTCCGTCATGGAAGATATGGATTTCGATGAAGGAGAAGGGGCCCCAAGATCACCACCCGACAACATCTCCTCTGGAAACATTTTATAAACCCTGAAACAGGGTGGTTGGTCCTCTCACAACCCTTCTCAAGCGGAATCGATATTTCTGGAGGCTTTTGGTGCTGGCCCATCTACCTCCTGGGTAACTCCACCCACTGATGAGCTCATTGATTTGGTCTCTTAGCGGGCGTGGAAGGAACCAGATTCTATACAGCTGATCCCTAAGAGACCAGATAGCATCCCAGCAACAATTAAAGAAAGGGAATTCTGGAGCAAAGCAGTACCGGTAGATGCTATGGTTATGGAGGCAGCTGTCAAAAAGGAACTTGTGGAACAGAGTTTGTTTGTCCTTCCCCCTAACAGGGAGTCTAGGGAAATGGACAGATTTGGGAAGTGAGTGTATGCATCAGTGACCTTTGCACTCAAGTCCCCTGAACTACTTGGAGCACTTCACCAGATTGCAGAATGATTTTATCAAGGAGCTCTCAAAGTCTCTCTCAGGGGCTAGTACTGCTGTTTCACAGTTCACCATCCCTCAGTCTATTTCAAATTTATCTATGAGGCTCATTTCCCATGCAGCTAAAGGAGCCTCAAGAATGGTGGATTCAGGCATTTCCTTTAGGAGGCATGCCTGGATGCACCTGTGTGATTTTGTGGAGTCCCTTAAGTCATCCTTCGTCAGTGCTCCTTTTGACAGAAGTTTGTTATTTAGCCCAATGATTAAAGACACACTGCAGGTTTGAGAAAGATGGGAAGACTCTGTCTGCTGTTGGTGTATGTTTTTCAACTCCTAGCCGAACCTTTTTCAGAAATCAGCAAGGCGGTCAAAAGATGTTGATGTTTCAAGAAATCCCAGGGTCCTTTTCATTATGCAAGTTCTCCTTGAGGCAGATGGGGGAACTCCAACAGAAGATACTGCCCAAGAGGTGGGGGGGCCCGCAGAACCAAGAGTCCAGAGATTCTTTTTCTGACAGGCCCTATCAGCACTTCTTAAAGGAGGCCCAATTATTCTACTCTGGAGGCAGTCAAGAGTCACTTATCCTTACACCAGAGAGCCTGGCTAGACATAAAAGATACCTGGGTGCAGAACATTATTTCCAGAGGCTATATAATTCCCTTTTCCCTACCATCACAATTACAGAACAAAATTCCTGATATTCCACCCAGTCAGAGGACAATAGCAACTTTGGAAATACAAAAACTGTTAGAAAAAAAGAGTCATCCAAGAGGTCTGCCCAGACCAGAAATGATCCAGAACTTACTCAAGATTCTTTTAGTGCCAAAGAAAACGGGGAACTGGAGACCAATCTTGGATCTCCATGTTCTGAATAAGTCACTTCAACATACCAAGTTCTGGATGGTCACGGGTCAGTTCATTTTGCCTTTCCTGCACAAGGACGACTGGATGTGTTTTGCGGATCTCCAGGATGTGTACTACCACATAAAAATGAACAGATGCTCTAGGAGATGCCTACATTTCTGGCTGGAAGTCGGTCACTACCAGGTTAGAACACTGCCCTTTAATCTAACCACAGCCACCAGGGTGTTTACCAAATGCATGGCAGTGGTAGCAGCTCACTTCAGACTAGAGGAATTCCGAGTGTTTCCACACCTAGACAACTGGCTGCTTACCGCCTCGACCAAGCATGTACTGATGACTCAAGACTATGTACTCCAGATTTGTACTAATCTGGGTATCACAATAAAGTACAAGAAATCATATCTTCAACCTTGTCAGTCTGCAGAGTTTATAAGTGCCAATTTCAACACAATGTCATAGCATCTCTGCCCTTGCCAAGAATTCAAACCATTCATTTCTAAGTCGACAGGATAATTCAGAGTTCATTGCTATCAGCTCACAAGATATTACAGACCCCGCAGTCCATGTCGGCGGCAATAGTTCTACTTCCACTAGCAAGGTACCATATGAGAATATTATGGTTTACCTTTACAAGTTCACAAATAAAATATGCAACCCATCAAATATCCGACTGAAAAAAGATCAGAAACTGCACTTTTGAATGCTGAAAACAGCAAAAGTACTACACAATGAATTTGACATTCTGGGAATGTCGAATGTGTTTGAAACAAACACTGATATGCAGGGGGGTAAGCCCCCCTGCACCCCCCCCATACCCCCTGCTAATTTAATATACTAACTCCAAGATTGCACTATAGTGAGGGAAGGGGTACATGTTCCAGTCCCCACTGTAGTGCTATCTGCACTCAGAATGCTGAATTCACATGAGCGAATGCACACTGGCATTCGCTCATTTGAATTCACAATTTTTTTTTTCGACATTTGGAAATCTTGCCATTGTACTTTTGGACTTCAGAGCATCTCAGAAAGCGATTGTGACCTTATAAAGGTAAACTGAATATTACCAATGGGCATTGGCAACCCACTGGTCCATCTTATATAAACCTTTGTCCACCAAGACCAACATAAGGCTTGGAAGAGATTCCGTTGGTGGTGGATTCACTCAGATCAGCTTCTGCAAGGTCACCCATTCATCCTTCCTCAACCCAAGGCCATAGTGACCATGAATCTTTCCAGATCAGGTGGGAAGGGCATTACTTGGGGAAGACTGTTCACATGGTCTCCCGAAGAGGACATCTTGCATATCACTGTGCTGGAAATGACAGCAGTAGTCCTAGTGTTGCGGTGTTCCACAACTGTCTCCCTTCCTGGACGATTGCGATTCGAGTGTCAATAGTATGGTACATCAACAAAGAAGGAGGAAGCAGATTATACCCCTTGTGTCGAGAAACCCTGAAAGTATGGCAATGGGCAATATCTTCAAATCAATTTCTGACAGCAACATATATACCGGGAAATCCAATGTGATAGCAGGCAAGTTGAGCAGGTCCATATTATTACCTCATAACTGGTCTCTCAACACAGAAGTAGTGGAAATGATATTCCGCCCGTGGGGCCAACCATGATGCAACCTATTTGCTTCCCACTGAACAACAAATGCAGCAGGTTTTTTGCCCTCATTCCCCTGCCAGGGGAGTTACAGAGAGATGCTCTCTTGCATGATTGGCCCCATAGTCTCCTCTATGCTTATCCCCCAACTCCCTTAATCCCAAATTCCTACAGAAAGCATCCATATTGAAGAACAAAGTCATCCTCATTGCCCTTATTGGCCTCGTCAGATCTGGTTTCCCTTCCTTTGACCTCATCTGGTTTATCAGCCTTGGATTCTGGATCCAATTCCAGACCTGGCTCATCCAACAGATTTTACACACCCAAATATCTTGGGCCTCATGTTAACCACATGGTAACTCCAATTCAAGTGATAGCCAGAATGCATAGGTTATCTTCTCCAGTGCTCCACATACTTTTATCTTCTCATAAGGCCTCTACCAGGAGAATCTACACAAGCAAATGGAAAAGATTTATCCTTTGTGCACAACAACATGACACTGACCCATTTTCAGCACTTGTATATAAGATCTTTGAATTCTTGGCTTCTATTCTGAATGACGGGGCTGGTCCATCTACAATTTAAGTCCAGCTATCTGCTATATCCAATTTCCATATCGGAACTGATAATTCTGCTTCAGAACCTTCACATCTTTGTAAAGCCTTTATAAAAGGAGCATTTTTACTAAAGCCCCCCCCCCCCCCTTCAGTGACCCATCTCCACCTTGGGATCTTACCATAATGTTGCAGGCCCTAACCCAGAGTCCTTTTGAACCTGCAGCAAGATGTGAACTAAGATATTTGACTTGGAAGATGATTTTTCTTTTAGCCATAACATCATCTAGAAAGGTGTCAGAACTGCAAGCCTTATCTGCTAAGCCTCCTTACATGATCTTTCACAAGGATAGGGTATTTTTAAGAAACAACCCTTCTTTCCTTCCTAAGGTGGTGTCAGGATCTAACATTGACCAAACCATTAATGTCCCTGATTTCTTTCCAAATTTCTCCAACAAAGGCAAATATGTATTACATTTCTTAGACGTTCACAGACAATTACATTTCTATATGCACAGAACTGAAATGATTAGGAAATCTGATCAATTGTTTATGTCCTTTTCTGAAACCAAATTGGGTCATCCAGTTTCGAATGTAACTTTATCAAAATGGGTGACTGATTGTATTTCCTTTGTGTTTAACAAGTTGGGTCTGGTTCTGTCTAAACCCTTAAAGGCCCCTTTAACAAGATCTATGGCAGCTTCATTAGCCATCCTAGCTAGAGCTTCCATGGATGACATATGCACAGCTGACACTAGGGTTAATCCTCATACTTTTATTACTCATTACAAAGTGGATCTGGTCTCAAGGGGAAGAGTAGCTTTCAGCTTTACAGTCCTCAGGAATATCCTTCCTTAAGAGTCCACCCGGGATTCAGGTAGCTGGGACTCTGCCCCATATGCTGAGGAATGAATGAAAATTGACAACATAAGGTAAAGAAGTTATGTACTCACCATAACGTTCCATTTCTGTTGTCCATTTTCATTCTTCCTCAACTTTCCTCCATCCAGCCCCCATCCATATTTCTTTAATGACTTCTGGAGCAGCGGGAGAGTACTCAGGAACTAAGTTTCCTTTCTTTGAGCTTCAGAAAGTGATTTTCCACAGTATAAGCATATACCTATATTGTACTTTAGAGGGCTGCAAACAAGATTTGGAGAAGGAGGAGAACTACAGCATTATGGGTAAGGGAGGAGATCAAGAGTTTGTGGTTTCCATGAGCTGTAGAACAGTGGCTGAGTCAGATCTGAGGATCAGATCTGAACTTATATGTTGAGGAAGAATGACAATGGACAATGCAGTTGGAACGTTATGGTGAGTACATAACTTATTTTTCTTGGGCCTTTTTCATCTACCACCTGAGTCATGAAGGCAAGAGTAAGTACAACATATAATTAAAATAATACTTTAACAATGTATTTCAAAGAAATGTGTTATGCCAAATGAATGGAGTATTATGATCGATCACCTTTGCTATTCATCAAATTTTTCTTACAATGAGTAATTTTTTAGTCAAGCTTAGTGTTTACTGTTCTGTGTTTACTTTTGTTGCTCTTTTGTAAAGGTAAGGGAATGTTGGGGACAAAGCTGTAAACATAAATTATTTAGAGTATTTTAATGGAGTTATGCAAGATGTTTATTTGCTGCATTTGAGACCATATTGTAAAAGATGTTTAATAGATTTGTGAAGAGAAAGATTAGTGCGGAGGATGGAAAGGTAAAACACTTTAGTGTATTATTAGTTTGAATGATAAAGGTATCTAAAACAGAGGACTTTTTAAAAGAAAATAGCTTATAGGTGAGTTTTTGATTTGTTTCTTCAGTTGACGATCATCCGTGTAATGATTGGTTTGATTAGGCATAACATTTGAGTTAATGCATTTTCAGTAGTATGGTTTAATGGTTTAATTTCAGTTGATTGGTGTCCTTGTTTTGTATTTTCTATATTTAACATTGCATCTAAATAGATCACTTTATCAGTATATGATATTCATGTATATATGTATAGTGTTTATATATAATGCGCTTGAAAAACTAATCCTAAAAAGTTTAGCAGTCGATCACTGGAGAGAGAGAGACAGAGAGACACACACACACACACACACACACACACACACACACACACACACACACACACACACACACACACACACTACACATTAGTACTAGGCAAACTGTTTACACATGTGGCTTGACAGAGACACTGGGAACTAACGACAGGCAGCACAATGCCAGGGCACTTCTGTGGGCTAGGCTTGTAAAGGCCCCAGGGCCATTAGCCTAGTAAACACCTATTAACCTATGTATGTGTCAGTGTACTATACATAGCCCTTAAGCTGTTTTCAGCACTTTTTTGTGAAGTCAGTTCTTTTCCGGAACATGAAGGCTGACTTGTGCTTGCTTTCTGACAATTGAATTCTAAGGAAATTAGTTAACATGATATTGTTTTCTAATTTACTTTCTCTTTCAGTTTTGCTTTATATTTTTCATGTGGTCTTGCAGTGACTGACGTTGCAGATGAATTTGGAAATTAATAACTAATAACTTTTAACAGACAACTCTCCTTGTTTAATTTTACAGGCCCAGTGTTTTTCCTTGCTTGTTTTAGTGCTGCGGCTGGATTAGCATTTTTACTGTATTACTGTTCTACAGGTGAGATTGCTTTGAATTTCTAATGCATATCTATTATTCTTTGAATCTGAATGCACATATCTCTATATAGCCTATAAATCAGTGCTATCATATAATCATTTAAGCCAAGTTTGATGGTTCATTTGACATAAAACTGAAATCCTGGATATTGATGATAGTTAACATGCACTGTGCTTCATTACTGAAGGTGTTTTTTGTCTCATAGACTTAGTTTGCATTTGACCAACTAAAGTAATACCTACAGCTTCTAATATTGTATTGCTGCATGCTACACAAAATGCAATAGAACACTACATGTGAACACCAGTGTGGACTTTGCAGATTTATGTCACGGGATAATGGTAATTAGAATAAAGAAATTGGTGTTAAAACATATTCTTACATGTGAGGCTTAAATCAAGGTACAGTAAATGATTATTTAAAAAAAAATCGGTAGTATTGTCTTGAACCCCCCTCATATTCAGTTGTGAAAGCTTTGCAATGTACTCTGCTCTATTTTATTAAATGACTTGCCAGATAATACTTTTATGTTATTTAACCAGGCTACTTCTTTTTTGTAAATTCCATACCAGGAGATTTCTTATTACTCTGAAGCAAGATACTTGGAAAATGAGCACAAAACTCTAAACAAAGGCTCAGACTTGCTGTACATTAGGAAAATACAAAACCATTAACTGACTGCAGGAACAGTATTTTGAGTTTGTCAGAGACTGGTAAAACATGTTATGTGCAATTTAGTACTTTTTTCATGAAATGATGCAAAATGTGAAAAATGACTTGATTATTTTGAGAAACTCTCATTTTGCTTATTTGTTTGAAATTATTTTAATATAAGTATTGCTACATTGTAAAGGTTTGCAGAATTTCAGAAATCTGAATTCATCCCAATCTTTGCATTTAGTAGTTGGGCCTTATGCTAGCATTCATGCTTTGAAGACAGATTAGGACCCACTAGAGAGGAAATGGCATGGTTATGAAAGCCATCACATTTTGGTATTCCTTAATAGGAAGTTTTTGCAGGGGGTCTGTGGTAGTGTAATAATCCTAGATCTTCAGAGGGCTGATTAACTGTCCACACTTGCTGGAAAAGGTAAATGTGGTGTTTTAAACTCCATTTTAAACAAAAAAATCAGGAAATTGCTTTATTTTGTCTGTACTTGTTTGTTTATTTCTGACACCTTTATTGGTATATAAACAAGTTTGCTTATTTTATTTAGTTTTCCTTGCTGGAAATGGAAGTGTAATGTTTGTAAAGTTGCCTGATTGAATTCATTAATTACTGTGTTGTTTCCTTGCACAACATTTGCCGTGCTCCCTTAATTGCTACTGTTTATAACAGTTACTGTTGCAACAAAGTTTTAGAAAAGTGTTGTTTCCTTCTACTAAATCTGCTGCTTTCCCTCTGTTTTTACTATAGTCTCATCCAAGTATATGGGCAGTCTAAGAAATGGGGATGATTATTCTGTGGATGAGAATAAACTGCTGCTGTTTCTAGAAACTAACATTACTGGCTGTTTTTTCATTAGTTTGTTTAAATTCGTAGCAGAGCTGTATCGCACTGAGATGTGCTTTGCTCAGCACCGCGCAAACCAGTATATGATAGAAAGAGACACTTTGAAGTTTTACCCCTAACAAGCCTAGTTAGAACTATGCCTCTTAGCAGTTTATATTAAAGTCCCTACCTCTTTATTTAGGACCAAGTTAAGTTCCTGTAGGCTGCTTATGCCTTTGTAGAGCATGCCCAATAGATAAGTATTACATACTTGTTTCGTACCCAGTAATATATAGTGCTTTCTACTCATAATTTATTAAACAAAAAAAAAAAAAAAAAGGTGAGATGCAAAAAGCCAAATACTATACCAAAAAGTCATGCCTAATTTTCTACACTCATGGACTAAATGGAAAGTCATTTTGTTTTCTGTCAGTGGTCAGCCATACAGCACTTTGTATACTCTGGCAGTGTAGCAACTGCCTGATGATCACAGTTTGTGTCCTACTACTTACTGCAGCTCAAGTTACCTGTGAGAGATTAAATATTCATCCTTCACAGTAGTGGTATGTGCTGGTGAGTTTAGTGGTCAGGTGATGTCAGGAGAGAGAGAGTGTATGTGTGTGTGTGTGTGTGTGTGTGTCTTTCTCAACCTTGCAGTCGGGGGGATTAATGAGGAGCTTGGTTACGTGTATACTTGTGCGTGCATGGTTGAACATATTCATGGATGTCAATCTAGCGGAGATGAGGCTGTATGTGTCTGTGTCTGTCTGGCTGTAAGTGTAAAGAATGTGTGGGGGTGGGTTGCGGTGTCTATCATACTTCCACACACCCCTAGACTAACATGCAAAGTCTGCAACATTGGATTGGGGATACACAAGCCACCAGGAATATCTCTTTAACATCTTGCCTTAACAGCACTTCGAGATGAGGGGAACCACTAGCCACAAGGGAATAACGTTCTCATCTCATGCCATTAACATTGATCAGGGGAGCACTAAACACCAGAGAATAATTCTGAAGTTGAGGGGAGTACTAGCCACCAAGGATTACACTTTTATCCTTAGTGGCACATACATGTAATACAGCTTGGGAGAACACCGGACACCAGGGGTACAATATATATAGTCACCTAATAAAACTTAAAAAAAAAAAAAAAAAAAAATGTATGGTGGGGGGAACCACTAGACACCAGGCATAATATAAATAGCATGCCTTAAAAGCATTAAGGATTCCACCCTGTCCCCTTCTACAGAGGATATTAGTCCTCTATGCCACCACTACATACCTGGGATATAATGCAAATAATTAATGTTGTTGTTGTTTGTCTTTTGGCTTTTCCCGGTTAGAGGTCACCACAATGGAACTACTGTCTGCTAATGACCGGCAGTTGGTTTATATGGTGTTGAATTGCCAGCCCGACGCCCAACCTTCAACGAAGGCACGCCCATTCAACGCATGTCTTTCGACCGCCCATTCGACTGCGGGGAGGACATGCAGACTCCACACAGAAGGCACTCCCAGCCCAAGCCGAGAATCGAACGGGAGAACCTCTTGCTGTGAGGCAACAATGCTACCACTGCACCACTGCGGAAGTGCAATGCAAATAATTAATACAACTTAAAAAATATACAAAGTGAGGGGAAAATAATTTAAGCCATGCACCCTTGCTACTGGAAGCATTTTGTATAAACCCAGTGCATAACTAATAAGTTAGTTCAGCAAGGGTTTTTACAACATATAATGAGGCTGTCAGGTATTATTCAATGCCTGCAACAGCTGATGAGTTGTAAGTGATGCAATCAGGGTACATAAGGCATAACTCTCAACCTCATAGTGCAAGAAATGTAGACAAAGTCAAAATTAATGATGGGACAAAGACAAAGGATAGATTTTATTTATTCCTCTTGCAGACTGCGAAAATCACTATAACAGTGCCAGGGTAATCCTATGGGCTAGGCTTGTAAAAGCTTCAGTGCCATTAGCCTAGTACACACCTATGAACCTATAATATCAGCTTTTGCACTAGTATGCATTAACTGAAGGATATGTATTTAATGAAGGATATGGATTGCATGTCATTAACGAGTGACTGGTATCACCAGTGATTTACCAGTGCATGAAAAAAAGACATCAGAGACATCATTCTGAAAACGCAAAGAGAAGTGTGTGTGTGTGTGTGTGTGTGTGTGTGTGTGTGTGTGTGTGTGTGTGTGTGTGTGTGTGTGTGTGTGTGTCTGTGTGTCTGTGTGTGTGTTTGTGTGTTCATGCACATCTGAACTGGGTGGAAGGTGCCTGTGCTAACACAATGCAGCAGCTGCCAGTATTAACTACCATAGGAAACAGATAATTAACACTAGCAGTTGTCAATGTCAATTCAGAAACTTGCAAATTACCCAATAATGAGTTCTTTCATCAGTCAGGCAAATGTATCTCTCAGTTTGTTAGAGCTTAATGGAAATTGGGCCTTTTTACCACAGCCCTTAACAAAAGTGGTAGAGTTCTTTCTAAATCCTTTAGTAGATCATATAGTGGAAATTAGAATCCGCAATATGTACTGGTGTAACCTTCCCCAGTCAAGTCCAACCACAAACCAAGATAAACTATATCCCTAAATGTGAACAAGTACCTTTTCATTCCTTATACCTCCTTACTCTCCCATCTTCACTTACTTCCATACTGGTATTTAATTCTGTTCTCTGACTTTTTCTATAAATATACCACAAGCCTGTTGTTTTCACTTCATATTGCAGTTCCTATTTCTGTTGACTAACTTACCTTTAATTTTTCTACAAACTGTGTATATCTTCTCTAAATATGAAATGATTGTCATATACCTTGTATTAATTCTTAACCAATGATTTGACAGTTTTCACCTTATTCTCACTGATGGGGTCTCACCAACACAGTGAAGCTGTGGTGAGACCAGCATTAGTAGTAACCAGGCAGTAGCCATTCATGTGACTCCCCTCTTTTCATCATTCTTGACAAGTTAATTCTTTGTTTTCAGTAAGTACTGCTTGATTTGTTTCTAACTTCAGAATATCTGCCTAAATACTTCATCCTTAAATTTTCAGAGTCTACGTATTAGTGCTCTGTACAGAATCAAACACCTTGAGTGACATTTTTCCTGTAAAAGCAGAATTTAATGTTCTCCAATACCTAATTACACACAGGACAACTAGTTTGCAGTGACAAGCACTGTACACATAGTTGCAAACTGGATACTCCTAACAGTGATTGATATTCACTCCAGCAGTCTGATCAATAAAAAGGGGTCTGCTGCCATGGATATGAGCATTCTTACTATCTCTGTTACCAGCTTGGTAGGTTTGGGCATCCCGAGGCAACATAGAAATTGCCTCATGTTTACTGATAACCAGTTAATTCTCAAACAAACTGATATGGTATGTGAGAGATGTATTTACACAATGTCACCGGAGGCAAAGTTCTCACATAAAAGTACTCCTAATTTCAGTAAAGTTGTCAGTAGTACACATGCTGCACTCATCATGCACAATTCAAAGCAGACAAATAGAACCCGATATGCTCAGGCACTTATATGTAGCCTTCCTAAACCACAAAGACATCCTAGACTAAGTACACATAAGAAATGCCCTCAACACCCCCAAATGCGCCCTTTCAAACCAGCACCCACCTCAGCACATAAAGCAACATCTCATGGAGTCTCTACCTCAAAGTCCATGAGGCAAGTCACCACACAAGCCAACATTCTTTTCATTGGAAACTCCATTGTGAGACACACTGATGTCCCTCTCACCAGGCTGAGTAAGGAGAAAGTTACAGTCAGTTGCTTATCAGGAGATAGGATCTGCCACATTGCACATGCACTCAGGTCACTGGACCACAATTACCAATATGACTCCGTTATAGTCCATGTGGGAGTAAATGACTCAAGACGTAGCTCCCTAGACTATATGAATAGCGACATCATAGAGCTCTTTAAATATGTCTCAGGTTGGTTTGAGCCTAGCATTGAGTAGCATTTTACTTTCTCCAAAGATGATGCCACAAAACAAACAAAAGATGATTGACCTTAATAACTGGCTTAGTTTCTGGTGTCATTCTAAGGGGGTATAATATTTTTCAGCATGGAAGAAGACAGTCAACAGGCCATGCTGCTTTGCCAGGAATGGTCTGCACCTCTCCCCTCTAGGCTTTTGAATATGAGCTAAAACATTGTCTTCCCCTAAAGTGCCTTTTTTAGGCAATGCCAAACTGAAAGTATTTCTGGCATAGCAAATCAAAACCAAGAAAATCTAAAGGTATTACTGCTCATTGCTAGGAGTCTAAACAAAAAAACTCTACTCCCTAGAAGCTCTCTTTACCCTACATAATGTTGATGTCTGTGCAGTCACTGAAATGTGGTTTAAAGCCGCAGAGAGCACACCAACAATGCAAGGTTATAATGCCTTCCACACATTTAGACCAGCTACTTCACAGGCAGGGACTAAAGGTGGAGGTGTCTCTATTTACATCAAAAATAAATATATTTCAAGGCTGGTGAAACAGGACAAGGCACTTGAGCTGCTCCATGTTCAAATCACCACAGGTAAAATCCAGTAACACTTTCATGCAAGCTGTAGCTCCCCCTCTATGACCCAGGAAACCCATATCATGTATTTAAATGTATTAGAAACACTAACCATTCAAACCAATACCATATTCATGGGTGACTTTATTTACCCCACTATTAACTGGGAATCCTATACAACACCAAATGTACATGCACAGAGATTCCTTGTCTGTGTGTGTGTGCATTCTAAATTTGTCTTGGCTGATATGGCCGACAAGCCAGACAAGCCTTTAGGCTTCAAAAAATGTGGCAAGAAGATGCCTTTATGTGATTAACAAACTGTGTGTGTGGATTTTTGTAAACACAAACTCCCTGGTCCAGATAGTCAGTACACCAACCAGGGGTGCAACCATACTGGATCAGGTCCTTACTAATATGGGAGACTGCTGCACACCCCCTACTGTAATGCATTCCTTGGTAAGGTCAGACCACATAATGGTCTGCTTTGAAGTAAAAATAAAACCTGGACCCCCAGCTATACCTGGAATATTCAGGAGCAATTCTAAGGCTAACCTCCTGCTATTAAGTGAGAACATGACAAAATTTCAAGCCCTTGTAAACCGTAAGACCACTTCTACCTATGCAGAACTGTTCACAGAAACCCTGAACAAGCATGTTAGTAGCTGCATAGAGGCAGCTGTACCCACCAGGAAGAAGTACAGAATTAACTCAAAAACAAGCCACCCTGCTGGAATCGCAAAATCAATCGGATGTGTAACAGGAAGAAGAAAATTTTGACAAAAATTAGGAGGTGCAGCACCCAACAGGATAAAAGCACTCTCATCAAACTAAAACAACTCCGGGAATAAATAAAGTCTACCAAAGCCAAATTTGAGGTAAGTTTGGCCTCCCAGGCCAAGTACAACCACAAAACATTCTTTAGCTATGTCTGCAACCTCAAAGGCAATACACAGTTGTGTGCAGAGCTCATTGTAAATGGAGCCACCTATACTGAGCCAGAAGATACAGCAAACCTTCTGGCTGAACAATTCAGTTTCAACTTTACTCCTCTCTCCCCCTCAGCCTTCCTTCAGGAAATGTCATCAAATATAACTCCCCCTACTATCACTAGGGAACAGGTCCTTAATGCTCTCTCTAAGATCAAGAACACTGCAGCAATAGGCCCAGACAATTTCCCAGGATGCCTTCTCATGAAAAATGACCTTTCAGGGCCTCTGGAATTGCTATTTAACTGTAGACTCCAAACAGGATTTGTGCTTCATGAAAGGAGAAAGGCAACATTCATCCCTCTGCACAAAGGTGGGCCATCTACAGACCCTGGAAAATACAGACCTACAAGTCTCGCTAGTCTTGTATGTATTAAAAAGGCCCTTGTGTTTATTAGCCTAGTAAACACCTATGAACCTATGATCCAACCCTTGGATCCAAATTGGCCATTACCAAAGCTTGTCATCACAAACTTTGCTGTTGGGGAACTCCTCTTTACCCAGAATGCACCGCACGCATTACCTCAGATCTTGTTTGCTGCTTTGTGAAGAACGTTGGTCATCATTTGCTCTTGGGCTTAGATAAGTGTTTTTGCTATATATTATTACGTTATAACTCCTTTTCTTGATAGTTCTTTACTCTAGAGTTATTTTTCGTTGTCGTTCTCTATTCTGAGTCTCTCTTTATTACCTTTTTAGATAATCTTCACTGCCATTACTGGTAGATCCTTTCCCTCCCCTGTTTTAGCGGTCGCTAAATCTTTTACTACCATTTTGGGAGTTGTCTTTTCCCCTTTTTCCTGTCTAAAAAAAAAAAAAAAGCCTAAATCCTTGCTAACTTCTTTTCTATCGTGGTGCATATCTGCTCACTGTGTGTGTGCAGTCTAAATTTTTCTTGGCTGATATGACCGACAAACCAGACAAGCCTTTAGGCTTCAAAAAATGTGGCAAGAAGATGCCTTTATGTGATTAACAAACTGTGTGTGCATATTGTTCAGGGGCATTACACCTCCAAGAATACTGTAGCATATGTCACGGTTTCAACCAAAGGGCCTAGGTTGGACCATAAAAACAAATTGATGTTGAAAAGTCTTCTTCATTTTTCTGAAGCCTTTGCTAGTTTGGACTTTGTGTCTTCTAGCCAGTCCAAACCTCAAAAATGCTACCCTTCAACTCCAAAAGATTCCTTGGAGCCATCAAGCAAAAAATCTAAACTACTGGATCCATCAAGGCATTTGGATCTTAGTATGTTTAAGGCTGATTCAGACAGATCCTCAGAGCAGTCAGATCCTTCGACTCCAATGAGATTGGATTTGACAGGTAGTCTGATATTGGTAGAGATTATTTTCCCCCTCCAGAGCTAGGCCTAGGTTTCCAGCCTTATCTTTTCAATCCACCAGAAGCCTCTCAGATGATGATGTGGACAGAGTGGTACAAAGGCACCTAAGCACTCCAACCAAGTCCCTTGCCTCGATTCCTTTTGGTCCTCCAAATTCCTTCCAAGCTTTGGAGTCCAGAGATTCGAACAGCCACATCCATCCAAGATCTGACCAGAGAACTTTTCTTTTGGATCAAACTTTTGCCTTGAATTCATCCGGAGTCAGAAGACTCTCAAAGCCATTACGCACCTGTCGGGTCTGGAAATTGGGTATTGATTTTGATGATTTTGGATCAATCCCTAATCCTTGGGGCTTGAGTTCAGGTGAGCTTGTGGTCCTACTTCATCTTCAGATATTCTGTCTTCCGAGGGGGTGATGGCTCTGACTTCATCTTTGTTGGATACAGAGGACCACTCTGTTCAGGAGCAAACTGGTTTTGAGGCTCTGAAAAGGGCTATGGTTTCTCCAGCCTCTCAGACTTGGGGCTTCTTCAGATGCAGACCCCCTTTGTTCAGCCAGAGTGTCTTCATTCTCAGCCGTCTCTTCCACAGGGACAGCAAGAACCTGGGTCTCATGATACTACAGTTGGTACCTCTGCTTCTTCTGAAACCTCCCCAGATTATTCCATCGAAGAGGTCCCTAGGAAGAAGACTTGAAAGAGGAAGCATTTAGACTCACCTGAAGAGTCTGTCACCTCTGATACTGACCTCGGAGATGGATCCCCATGGTCACCTCCTGAAGATGTCTCCTTTGGAGACATCCTTGAATTATTGAAGCAGAGAGGTGGCCGGCAGTCCAGCAATCCTTCTCTGGAGCAGTCAGTATACCTGAAAGCCTTTAGTTCTTGACCTTCCTCCATTTGGGTGACTCCACCTTTGAACAAACTTATTGAATTCATTTCTAAGGAGTGGGAGACCCCAGATTCTCTTGAGTATACCTCTCGGAGAAATTCATTTCATCCCCTATAGACAAAAAGTTTTGGACCAAGGGGGGTTTTGTTGGATGCTGTGGTTGTGGTGGCAGCAACCAAAAAGGAACTCTCGGCGACTAGTTCCACTATCCATCCTTCTAATAGAGATTCCAGGATGATGGATAGATGTGGGAAGCAAGTCTTTTCATCAGCGACCTTTACTCTACGGTCTCTGAATTACCTGGCTAACTTTACTGGGCTACAGAGGGCTATGATCAAAGAGCTTTCAGATTACCTCGAAGGAGCAGTAGTTGAGAGGTCACAAGACAGAGTTTCTTTTCAGCTTACCACCCTACATTCTATCGCTAATGCTTCCATGTTTCTCATTTCGTGTACAGCGGATGGAACTTGCAAGGCAGTGGGTTCAGGCATCTCTGTGAGGAGGCAGGCCTGGATGCGCCTTTGTGACTTTGTGGAGCCTTTTAAGTCTTCCTTTGTAAATGCCCCTTTTGATGGCTACACTGACCAGGTGTAAACAGGAATGTAAGACCCTATCTACCGTGGCCATACATTTTTCCATGCCTCAAAGATCCTATTCTAAGGTTCAGTGGGGCAGCAGAAAGATGTGGTTGAGAAAATTGTGAGGGGGTTTCCAGGACGCATGTGGTGAGAGTTCCTCCAGAGACAGAGGACGGAACAATAATGGAAGGCACCGCCCTCGCAGCAGAGGGGGATAGCAAAACCAGGGCTCCAGAGAATCATTCTGTTCGTAAATCCTTCCAGTACTCCTGAAGGGAGGCCCGATTACTTTGCCCCAGAGGAAGTCACAGGACAACTGTCTCTGCAGCTATATGCCTGGCTAAGAATAACAAGTGATAAATGGGTGCAGAACATCTTATTCAGAGGATGTCTTATCCCTTTTTCTCAACCCCTTCACATAATCAAAAGGATCCCAGACTTCCCACCCAGTCAATGGGAACAGGCAGCCATTCAAATGCAAAAGCTGCTCAACAAAAGAGTCATCCAAGAAGTCCCACCAGGCCAAACAGAATCCAGAGCTTACTCAATGTTCTTTTTAGTTCCAAAGAAAACAGGGGACTGGAGACTTATTCTGGATTTCAGCAAACTCAACAAGTCAGTAAAAAAGACAAAGTTTCAGATGGTCACAGTTCAGTCCATTCTTCCTTTTCTTGAAAAGGACGACTGGATGTGCTCTATAGACCCTCAGGGTGTGCACTATCACATAAAAATAGACAGATGGTCCAGAAGGCATTTGCACTTCCAGTTGAGAGCCAGTCACTGTCAGTTTCGAGCTCTGCCCTTTGGACTCACTACAGCTCCCAGAGTGTTTACCAAATGCATGGCAGTAGTAACAGTTCACTGGAGACAACAAGGATTCGTGTTTCCATATCTAGATGACTGGCTAATTACTGCCTCGACCAGGCATCATCTTATTTGGGCAAGAGACTACATTCTAGAGATTTGTGCACTCTTAGGTATCATGGTAAATCTCGAAAAGTGTCCTTTGGAACCCATGCAAAACCTCGAGTTCATAAGTGCAATCCTGGATACAAATCAGATGGCCGCCAAGCTGCCACTCTCAAGACTGATGACAGTCATTTCTTAGGTCAGAGTATTACTTAACAGAAACTCGATACCTGCTTGCCTAGTCTTACAGACTCTTGGTTCTAAGGCTGCAGCAATCGTTTTAGTTCCCTTAGCATGTTACCACATGGGAATACTCCAGTGGCTGCTGTCAGTACAATGGTCCTTCCTAGAGCTTCCCATGTCCTTCAAGATTCGCCTCACCAGCCTGTGCAAGCAGGACCTTCTCTGGTGGCTTCATTCCAATCAAGTGACGCAAGGTTGTATATTTGTTCCTCCACAGCCCAAAGCCACGATGACTATGGATGCTTCCCAGGTGGTGGGGGGGTATTATTTGGGTAAGTCAGTCCAAGGCACCTGGTCCCCATCAAGACAAATCTGCATAGAAATGTCCTAGAGATGAGAGTGGTGCTTCTGGCATTTTAAGCATTTTAGGACTGTCTCCCTCAGAGGACTGGTGCAGTTCAGTCGGACAGTATGTCAGTAGTCTGGTACATCAACAAACAAGAGGGAACCAGATCTTACCCCCTATGTCGAGAAGCCCTCAGGGTTTGGCAATGGGCAGTTTTGTCCAACCATTTTCTGATAGCAACGCACATCCAGGGAAGTCCAACGTGATAGCAGACAAACTGAGCAGGACTATTCTAATGCCTCATGAGTGGTCCTTCAATCACAGAGTTGCAGAGATGATTTTCCATTAATGGTGCCAGCTTTGTTGCAAACTTTTTGCTTGTCCAATGAACAACAAGTGCAGCAACTATTTTGCCGTGATTCTCCCTCCAGGGGAGTCCCCAAGGGATGTACACCTCCACTATTGGCCCCCGGGACTTCTATATGCCTTTCCCCCTACCCTATTGATCCCATCCCTCTTACGGAAAGCCCATCGTTTGATGAGGACAATAATTCCAATTACAGCCTACTGGCCTCAATAGATTTGGTTCCCCTTCCTGTGACCTCTGCTTCTGGTTGAACCTTGCATTCTAGACCGAGTTCCAGATCTCCTGTCACACCCAATGGGAATAGTTCATCCGAATTTACACAATCTCAAGTTGACAGCTTGGCTGCTCCAGTTCCAGTCTTAGCCAGGCAGCCCCTTCTCTCTTCCTCTGTCTGGCACATTAATCTGATGATGTTAATCTTCTTTCCATTCATCACCGATAGGTTCGGAACCGAGTCAGCCTAATACCAAGCCTGCGCCAGCCAAAAAACTCTCGAGCTAAACTTTTACCCACAATGCCTTTCTCCCTGTTACCTCAGATCTCATTTGCCGTGTAGCCATAAAACCGTGTTTCAGCTGAGCTCTCAGCTAAGTGGAAACTTTTTGATATTTTGTAAGAAAAATTGTCTATTCTCTTATCGTCAGTGATTTATATCCATTGATCTTCACTTTTATGTTTGATTTACACCCTTTACTTTTTCCTTTTACCCATTTGGTAATCTTTTAAGTACCATTGGTGGTACGACCCTCTCTCTTTACCCTTATGGTATTCTTTGAATACCATTGTTGGTATTTCTTCTCGTCTTTCCTTTCTATCTAGTTGTGTGTTTTTGGCTCTTTAGATAGATACTGTGAGTATTTGTTTAGGTTTAGACATAGAGTAAAGTAGAATTTAAGATTGCATTTGAAGTCTTTGATTGTTGTGTTTAACTTGTCATGATGTCTGATAAGAAGGGGATACTTCAGGTTTCAAGCACTGTACTTTGTGTAATGGTAAACTTCCCAACAGTGACTTTCACAATGATTATGTTTATTGTTTTGGGGTGCCCCATCATTTGGTGCAGCCTCCCTGTGTGATTTGCCAAAGTTTTAGCCAGTGCACTCTGTGCGAGCACAAGAATAAGTTGATTCTAAAGGGCCTACTTAAATCCCCCTTTTCAGAGGCTATTTCTGTGATGGAGGTCTCAACCCCTCCTAGGAAGGATAAGAAAAAAAACCATTCACTCCCCTCTTCACCCTCACGTGAACAGCGCACGTCTGTCAAACTTAAGGTACAAAAACTTTCTTCGGAGCATAAATCTGCCTCGTCGGCACCGACCTTATCTGCTCTAGGTACTATGACTATTACTATATCCAATACTGTCTCCGGCACCAACCATAAACCTCTCTTTGTCTGCTACGACTTCAGCACTGGGTGCCACTTCGGCACAGTGCACGCCTTAGATGCCTATCTCTGCAGTAATGATTCAACCTCCCATATGGGCTCTGAGTGCCCCTTCAGCACCAAACTGTCTTACTGCTCCAACTACAATAGATCAGACTCCACTGCTCCCAGTCTCCAAACTTGAGACTTCAGTGCCGGTAGATCCTGCACCATGGACCAGATACTCTCCATCCCTTGACCCGTTTTGGGTCAGGTGGATAGCCCATTCGTAGATCGACCAGACTGTCCTTCAGGAGTATCCACTAGATCCACCAGGAGCCTTTTCAGAACTTGATGTGGTGCGTCTTGTGGATCATCTGCTGACTGGCAGGGGAATACCCATGCCTTCCTGGACCCATCCACCTATGGGATTTGGGTTGATTTCTCCACAGACTCCATCCTATTCTCCTCCTTTGACCACCTCGGTTCCAAAGCCTCGCCTCCTGCTCAGACTTCTCTTTTGGAACCCCCCATCTTGGTGCCAGTAGTGGACCTCTCTTTGGTTCCGGGACCATCCCTTTGGTCCTCTGTTCCTACTGAACCAGTCCTTCCTCAATCCCTGATTGGGCTGTGGGCACTTTGGTCGGTGGCATGGTCCCAAGAGGTTCTTCGGTTCCATCCTCGATACCAGAAGCTTTGTCTGCTCTGATCCTGCTTGAGGCTCCATTTTCGTGAGTGGGTTTGGCAGAGCGGGGTGTGAGCCTGATTCCGAGGTTGTCCTTCTCAGTTCTGGGCTCCCATCCCTCTTCGGGCAAACCTGCTTTCTGTGTGATGGAGAGGGCTCTTGCTTCTGGAAGCATTCTGATGACGTCAGAACCCCAGTTTTCTCCCCCTGAGATACAGCTGCCACAGGCCACCTCCCCTGGGACACCAGGCAGGGAGGCCGCAGGAACCCCCTGTACAGGGTGCCCACTCGTCCAAATCCTCCTCAGAGCCCCCACTGAGGAACCCCGCAGAAGAGATTGTGCAAGAGGAAGCACTTAGACTCACCTGTGGAGTCTCTTACAGAGGACATGTATTTCGATGATGGTGAAGGGTCCACACGGTCACCCCTTGATGATGTCTCCTTCAGAGACACCTGGAAATGCTGAAACAGAGGGGTGACTGGAAGCCCACTAATCCTCCTTCTGGGGAGTCTGTGTTCCTGCTGACATTCTGGACCTGGCCTTCTACCTCTTGGGTGACCCCTTCTGAAGACGAGCTAGTTCAGCTCGTGGTGTACCACACCTGGAAGAACCCTGACTCTGAGGTGATCCCTTGGAGACCCAACAAGATACTCTGTCCACCCGAGGAACACCCACATTGGTCCAGAAGTTTACCAGTCGATGCTATGGTGGTGGCAGCAGCAGCCACTAAAAAGGACCTAGCTGAAGAAAGTCCTACTGTCCACCCATCCAACAGAGAGGCCCGGGCCATGGTCAGATTGGGGAAGCAAGTTTTTGTATCAGCGATCTTTTGCCATATGGTCCCTGAACTACTTGGCACATTTTATGAGGCTTCAAAGAGACATAATCTCCGTACTCTGTGGAATACTCACAGGGCAGGTGTCTGATGAGGTGAGGGACAAAGTTGTCTTGCAGCTCGCAAACCTGGAATCGATCTCCAATTCGCCCATGAGGTTGCTTTCACATGCAACCGAAGGGGAGGCTAGAGCTGCGGGTTCAGGCATAGTTATGAGACCTGGATGCACATTTGTTACCCCGCAGACCCATTCAAGTCTTCCTTTCTGAATGCTCCCATCGAAGCAGCTTTCTTGTTTTTCTCCAAGGTAAAGGACACTCTGGCCAGGTGTTAGCAGGATGGTAAGACCCTGTCTGCCATAGGCGTACATTTTTCCAACCCTCAACATTCCTTTTCCAGCAACCAGAGGAGTGGAAAGATGTGGCACAAAAAATCTCAGGGTCCTTTCCATGCCGCACGTGGTGATGATGCCCCCGGGGCAGAGGGGGTAACAATTCCAGAAGATGCCTCTTTCAAGGCAGAGGGGGTCTACGCAACCAAGGCCCCAAAGACTCCTTCTCTGTGCAGCCTTTTCAGTGCTCCTGAAGAGTGACCCATTTGCTTGCCTCTGGAAGCAGTCAGGAGTCATTTCTCCCTGCACCAAGCCGCCTGGCACTCTATCACCACCGATCATTGGGTGCAGAATATCATTACCAGAGGTTATACCATTCCCCTCATATCTTATCCAAAACTTCCAGTGAAACTTCCCAACGTTCCACTGAGTCAGAGGGAAGAGGCAGCTTCAGAAGTAAAAAAGCTGTATCAAAAAAGAGCCATCCAAGTAGTCCCACCAGACCAATGCAGATCCGGATTTTACTCAAGATTCTTTTTGGTGCCAAAAAAGACAGAGGACTGGAGACATATTCTGGCTCTCAGCAGTTTGAACAAATATGTCGCCCAAACCAAATTCTGGATGGTCACGATTCAGTCCATCCTCCCTTTTCTCAGGGAGGGAGATGGGATGTGCTAGATAGATCTCCGGGATGCGTATTACCACATCAAAATGGACAAACGCTCCAGGGAGTCTGCTTCGCTTCCGGCTAGTAGCCAATTATTACCAGTTTCGTGCCCTGCCATTCGGTCTCTCCACAGCCCCCAGAGTGTTCACAAAGTGCATGGCAGTGGTCACAGCTCATTTGAGACTGCAAGGATTCCGGGTATTTCCGTATCTGGATGATTGGCTCCTTACCGCCTCCAACAAGCATCTTCTGGTAACAGCCCTGCAGTACACCCTTTCTCTGGCAGAAATTTTGGAGAAAACTGTGCACTGGGAGAAATCCAACCTTATTCTGGCCCAGCAGATAGAATTCATTGGAGCAGTCTTCAACACCGGATCCTTTTTGGTGCCATTTCCGGCTCACAGACTCCAGAGGTTGAGGCTTCAGCTCTGGGTGATACTCTGTCAAAACAAGGTTTCGGCAAGAGAGGTCCTTTAGGTCCTAGGATCCATGGCAGCTTCCGTACCAGTATTGCCTGTTGCAAAACTGCATATGTGAATCCTCCAATGGCTTCTTCTCTCTCTCTCAGTGATTCCCAAACCATCACCCTGTATGTTTTCAGATCCAGATAACCAACTCTTGCAAACAGGACTTTCTTTGGTGGATGAGGCCAGACACAGAACTTTGGAGCTGCCCATTCCAGCCTCCCTCAGCCCAAGGCAATTGTGACCATGGATGCTTCCCTGATATGGTGGCGGGGCCATTTCCAGGGAGACAGTCCAAGGCCCATGGTCTACACTGGAGGCCAACCTGCATATCAACGTTCTAGATCTGAGAGTGGTGCTGTTAGCATGGCAAGCATTCCAACTGCTTCTCCCCTCTGGAACAATTGCAGTTCAGTCAAACAATATGTCAGTAGTCTGGTATATCAACAAGCAAGGAGGAACCAAATCCTACCAAAATGTGTCGAGAGGCAATGAGAAGTTGGCAATCGGTGATGGATTCCAACTGCTTTCTGACAGCAGCGCATATCCTGGGGAGCTCTAACATGATTACGGACAAGCTGAGCAGATGTATTCTCTTGCCCCACGAGTGGTCTCTCAGTCCCGGAGTAGCGGCAGAAATTTTCAGCTGTTGGGGCCAGCCTTGCTGCGACCTCTTCGCCTCCCCTTCAAACAACAAATGCAACAGCTATTTTGCCGTATTCTTCCCAAAGGGGGGAGTCCCCGAGGGATGCCCTGATTAACTATTGACCCACGGGACTTCTTTATGCCTATCCTCCCATTCTTCTGATTCCACAATTCATAAAAAAAGCCATTCTATTGAAATGCAAAGTAATCCTCATAGCCCCATTTTGGCCTCGACAGGTTTGGTTCCCCTTCCTTCAGCCTCGTCTGTTGTACCCACCATGGATTCTGGATTCTATTCCAGATCTGATCTCTCACCCCAAGGGTTGACTCACTAGAATCTGTCCAGTGTCAACCTGACAGCTTGGATTCTTCACTTCTGCTAGTTACCAGGCAGGATGACCTCCCTTCTCCTTTTATAATTCTGGCTTCTCATAAACCATCCACCAGAAGACTATATTGGGGCAAATGGAAAAGATTCTCTATTTGGTCAAAGGAAAGGATGCTAAATCTGTATTCGGCTCCAGTCATAGTGGTCTTGCAATATCTTGTCTAAGTTTTTTGAAGATGGAGCCGCAGCCTCTACCATACAAGTACATCTGGCAGCAATTTCAAATTATCATAATGGGCTGGATGGTACTCCACTCATATCACTGCATTTATCTTGTCTTTTTTTTCCTGGCTGTTTTTAGTTTATCTGTGGCTTTGATTATCACTGCATTTATGTAAAACTTTTCTCAAAGGAGTTTCTCACATTAGACCTCCAATCAGACAGCCTATAGAGCCATGGAACCTCACACTAGTTCTCCAGTTTAGTTTAGTTCAGGCTCCTGACCCTTCCAACTCAAATGCTACTGGTAAGTGAAAAAGGGATTCTTAATTTTCTGAAGAGATTCTAGATTTTGAACCACAAATGATTGTGAAGGGACAGATTCTGTTTTGCCTCCTCAGATTTCTGATTCAGGTTCTGAGGAAAGTATGGCTTCTCTCCATTTGTAGGATTCTCTCTCTTTCTGAAATTGTTCCTAGAATGAATCTGTTATTTCAGTGGGAACATAATGACCTTCCACAGCCCCTAACAAAGTATAAAATGATTGAAATGTATTGCAATGGATTTTTTCTAAACCTAGTCTAATGCTTCCTGTCCTTTCAGCATTGGAGGATGTTTTTGTCACAGCCTGAAAGTTGTCTGATAGCCAGCCCGCTCCCCCAGGAAGCAAGTAGATTGTCTGAAGTAGCTCATTCTTATAAGTTTTTATTTTTTTAATCCCATATTAGACTGAGCAGCTGTTGCTGTAGTAAACCTAGCTGCTGTTATACATCTGATTAATGAAAATCCATCTCCTTCTGTCATGGATGTGAAGGCTTTTGATAGATTTGATGTAAAAGTGTATTCTACTGCATCACTAATTTTAGAATTCTCATCTGTTAAGCTCATATGTTAAAAGTCTGTTTGCCTGTTTTGAGAACATGCGTAATATTATGGCATCTGTTTCTTCTTCAATGGAAAATATTTCTTTGTGTAACTTAATTGCTTCTGTGTCTCAAGTGGCTACCCACAGTTCGAAATATGTTTATGATTCTTTTGTTGCCACTTCATGGGCTGCTGCCACTGGAACTGCACTCCTCACCCCCAAATAAAGCTGAAGTTTTGTATTCTGTCTTAGTCAAGAGAATTAGTTTTTGAACTGATGAAAGAGGTAAGCCGATTCAAACAGTTTCTCAGATTTTCAGTCTTCATTCTCTAACTTTGCCAAGGAGTTTAACCTTTTTCAAAAATTTAAAAAAAATAAACACACGAGCTGCTGGTATGCAAACATTTAAAACCAATGTTAGGAAAGCTCCAAAAAGAGAGGAGGACCCTCCACCCTAGAACAAAAGGCATTCTAATAAATCTGAATAAATATCTGCTAGACTGTTCCTCTCATTCTGGCAAACCCTTAATACTTCCAGAAAGTCTGAACTTCACTTTCTCCATTTGACAATAGATAGCTTCAGACTAATGAGTTCTGAAAGATGTTCATCATTCTCACTGCTGCAGTAGCCTTTAGGCCATACAGGTTGTGTGTTGCCCAAGAAACAACTGGCCAGCTTTCAAAGGTTTTCTCTCCCGCACATACTTCCACTCTGAATGTTGATTGGTTAGCCATGGAAATAGAAAATCAGTAGTCAGAGTGGAAAACATTCAGTACTTTCTTGTCTTCTAGTGAAGAAGCAGCTCAGAGGCTTCACAAGAGTTAACTGCTGACATACAGCTCTTTTTCAGCAGATAAGTTCCCTTTAGGGAACCCTTCCACAAAGAACCATTTGCTGTTAATACTTGTATTAAAAAGTGCTGTTTACTTTTATTTAATTTAAGCACTTCTGTCCTTTTAAGAAACCCAGTACTTTTCCAATATTGGAAGTTTCCTGTCAAAGAAAACTCTTTAGCTTTCGCTAATGGCGGCAAAATGTAGTGCTTTTGTAAACATTTTATTTTTAAAAGGAAAGTTTATCGTAGGGAAGTGTTTAGTTGGTCAGGTATGACTGATTTATACACTGTTTGTGTCCGCACTGTGACAACTTACCTGCTCTTTTTTTCTGTCAAACTAAATTTTATCTGCAATACTTTATTGTGCTGCTTATGTAGTAGAGTGTTGTGGGGACTCTGTATGTATGTGAAGGTGTAAATGTGCTGTTTGTACAAAATATTTGACAACGTGTCTTCTGAATGACTCATTCCAGAGGTTATGTATCCTCCCCAGTCACAGCATGGATACTTAACCCACTCCTACTGGTCTGACTTCCATAGTTCCTAGAAAGAAAAACAACTTACTAATGAGGCCTTGCTGAATTCACAGGCTCAGTCTTCACCCCAGCCAGTGGTGGGTGACTCTACAGTGACCAGCAGTCATTCCTTGGACCACTCACTTAACACGCTGTCTTCCTGTGGTGTAGTCCTTTCAGCCACCAGCAAACCAAGTGTCAGCCACATCATCTTTGACTGTTACATTGTCCAAACCAGGCAAGAGAGAGCCATGGTAGGAGTACTTTCTATTAGTTGATCATCAGGAATTCCTGTTTAAAAAAGAAAAGGGTTAAACATTGTTCATCAGAAGACACCATGCTTGTTAGAAAAGGTGATTATCTTACTGCAGCCAAGAAAATATTACAGATAGTCAGTTGTGGTACTGAGTATTCTGTACATGCAAATCAGGTCAGTAAAAACATTCCTGAGGAAGACCTGTCAGATGATTCAGACATAGACAATGACAGGGATTCTCTCCTGTAGATTCCCAAGCCAAATCCTCTGATATAGAGGAAACTTGGTCCTCACAACCTTTTCATTTTCTCAAGACTATATTCAGGTTGAATGAGGTATTTTTTGTGAAAACAAATGCATGTTCCCCCTATACTGGGAATATATTATGATGTGTTACAAGTGGATAAGCCTCATTCTGTGCATATAACTCCATTAGTGCCAGTCTTGGAGGATGTATTTAATAGTTATTTAGTAATATTTAATGCTGACTGTAACAACCACCATTCACAACCTTCAGTCCCCGAAAAAGCAGATAGTCTTTGTAAAGTTTCGTAGACTAACGAGCATTTATCTTCTCACCTTAAGTCTGACTCTGCAACCATTTCCACATCTTCACCAGCAGGAAACAGACTCCTGGTGTCTTTTAACTCTTCACCTGTAAACATGGAGGAGAAGATACTGGACAGATTTGGTTAGAGAATTTTTTCTTCTTTTTCTACCTTGGTGTACAGAACTATTAATTATCAGACCCATATGTGGATGCTTATGCTTTTTTATAAAGACAGTTTGAGAGAATTAGCTATCACGCTTCCCCTGAAGTTTGTGCCTTTCTCAGTTCTGTTGTTTTTGTGCAGATAATGTGTATAAAGTCACTGCTACAGTTGTGAGGAGGTATGCCTGGGTACATAATCAAAAGTTTTCTGATGACATAAAGAATGAAATTCTGAATTCAGATTTAAATAATAAGGTATTATTTGGCCTATCTGCTTCTCAGATCCTCAAACAATTTGAAAGAGGTAAATTAATTTATTGAGTTTCCAAGAATTTTCATGCCCCCCCCTTACAAATCTCCCAGAGCCTCTTTCACATCTATGAAATAAAATAAACAAGCTCTGCCTTCTCAAAACAGACAGGGAAATTGTATTTATTTATTTAGTTAGTTATTAGTTATTTAACATTTGTTGACTGGGGAAGTCTAAGACAGAGCTTATTTTTAGGGGAGGCCTGGGAAAAAATGCTCCAGATGCATGTCTTTGGAAGGAGGGAGGATAGCGGTGCACCCAGAGGAAATCCACGCAGCTGCAGGGAGGACATGCAGACTCCACACAGAAAGAAGCCCAGCCGTGAATCGAAACGGAGAACCTCTTGCTGTGAGGTGACAATATTAACCGCTTTACAATATTAACCGCTTTACCACTGTGATAAAAAGAGATGGAGTGAACAACAAGAAACAAGGATACTTTCCTAACAAGACAGTCTGCAACCTCAGAATGACTATAAAGGCATCCACTCCTGCCCCTGTCTCTCAAATCTTTCCCAGCAACTGTTTGTATACATTCCCATTTGGTTACAGATTGTGACAGACTCTTGGGTGTTAAAGGTAGTTCAGGAGGGATGCAATTGGCACTTGATTCAAATACATGCTTTCCGGGGAGTATACTCCCCATTCTCTGAAAAAAAAGATGATTTTTTTCCCCCTAGTTCTTTAGAACTTACTAACCTTAGGAGTCTTTGAACCAGTGCCATTAAATCAAAAGTGCAAAGGTTTCTAGAATGTTTCTGGTACCAAAGAAAGAGTCTTCATGGAGACAAAGTTCTCGATCTTTCCGTCCAAATCTATATGTGAAATTTCAGACATTCAAGATGTTGACCCTTCAGAGCCTGTAACCTGTCATTCCCTAGGGAAGCTTTATGGCAACATTATATTTAAAAAATGCAAATCATCACACTCCCATCGCCAAAGGCTTCAGAAAATTTCTGGTGTGCTCTGTGTCCGGATCACATTATCAGAAGTTCATCATTATGCTCACTGCTGCACTAGTGTAAGTCATATGAGTTGTTTCCTGTTAAGGAAGTAACACATTTTTTTTCATATTCAGCACAACAATTTTTTTTCCAGGCAGTGTCAAGATTCACTGTACCAGAGCCTTAGCTTCATATACGCCTTTTTGGAAAGGGGTGGATTCTAGAAGTATTCTAGAAGCAGCAACTTGGTCTTCTCTACATACTTTTACAAAACACTACAAGCTTGATTCCTTCTGTAGGTGCAGATCAGGCTTTGCTAGTATCATTCTTCTGAGCCAATAGACCCTTCCCCTTCCACCTCCCAATGTAGCAAGTTAGAATAATATACTGATACAGCTATGGCTAGTACAGCAGTGATCATAATGATGAATGTAGTACAGTAGTACAGTTGTGTAAGTAAACTTAACATAACTATAGATATTCAAGTGATCACTGCTGCAGTAGCCACTCCCTTATTTTTCATATAATTTTTTGTCAGGGTGTGGACATGTTTCTTTCTTTTCCTAGCATTGTCCTCTCACGGCCTTCCTCTCTTTGTTGGCTTGAAAGCTCTGAAGGGCTTGGTACCCAAAACTGACCTTTAGTAACCTTGAATTGACTAATAATTTGGGTGCTTAGCAGGCAACCTGAAGCTTTGGAAGCTATCTGGCTGTTATATTCTTAGCAGGATATAACCCATATAGTTTAGGCTACTGCAGCAGTGATCTTTCAAACATCTACTTTTATGGTAAATTCATTTGCAAGACTGTACTTTCATGTTTGGCAGGTTGATTGATTTTCAGTCCAGCTTTCATACAACAAAGCTATCCCTGGTAACCCAGGCTGGGCAACAGGATACTGGCTGGACAGTAGCTTACTGACTTAGGACTGCAGGGTTTAATTGAGGGCACACACTGGCCAATAATGTTTTAAGAACGATGCAGTAAACAAAAAAGTGAACAAAAGTCATCTAACAATCCATTACATTTTGAAAGACACTGAATAAGCAGCCATGAAAGTATACAATTTGTAAAACATGCTAGCCAAAACAATTTTCATCAAAACTGCATGTAGACTGACATTTCTTATTGCCTGCTGTGGGTTAGAATGACTCATCACTCATCACCAAATGTCCTTTGAAAGGAACCAGGTAGATGCACAAACTATATCTTAGCAAAGCTAACATAGTTAGGCTCTATATTATAACTTGCATGTACTGCAAAGATTTAACCATAAATTTGAATACTTTTGTCACATTTATGAATTTAGGTATAAATTTCCATGAGTTTAAAGCTTTAAATTATGTCCATTATGGGAATGAAATAGAATGTGTCCATTACTAGAGTGAAACAGTTTATCAAGCCAGCAGGTAATAATATGTACCTTAACCATGCTGCTATTATAAAACTCAGCCCACTGGCAGTTAGCACACACAATTAAGGCTATGAGCTGCATTCTTCAGTGCAGAGTTTGACCCTGTCAGCCGTTACTGGCCTGCTTTGTTACCTTCAGTAAGTCACGTAACCAGACAGTGCTTAGTAACAATCGGGACATTGGGCTAGGCTCCCTAATGGTTTCCTGGACTGCATACCTATGAACTTTCCATGAACCTGTAAACTCTGAGGCTTGTATGGATATTAGATGTAGGAATATAAGAATACATTTGAAACATTTCCATTCTGGTATTAATAGATGTTTATTTTTAAACTTAAAGTAAACTGAATAGGCTTTATTTTTGTAGATGCGTCTGTTGTTGAATTGTGTGACAGGAAATAATTTGTAGAGCTAGGGAAGCCAAAGGAGACTAGTTTATGAGGTGCACTATAGAAGTTGTGTACTTTCAAGAATTATTGATGAGTGCAGTTCAGAAAAGGTTATTTAAATATGCCTTTTCATATTGTGTCCCAGTTCACCAAAAATTCATATTTGACAAGCGGTAGTCTGGTACCTTAGTGTATAATATGAACAGCAAACTTGGTGTAACTTTATTCTTTCTAAATAGTTGAAAGAAAGAGTTTTTAGACTCTGGAGCCAAGAAGATGTAGTCTTAGGATTTACTCTGTTTAATGCAATAACTGAAGTGAGTTTGGCAACCACTATAGATGCTATGTTTAAAAAAATGAGAAGGTTTCAGTCTCCCTATTTCCCTTAGTTCTGAAAGTGAAGGCTGAAGCATAGTTTGCGATGTGTAGAGTAATTGTTGGCCTTGAGAAGAGGAAAGTCTAACTATGGTAAAGTTTGACATCATTTATAATGTATGGTTTATTGAGACGGAGTTGGCCAAAGTTATATTCTGATTCAATGCCTAATTGTCTAATAAAATTTTTAGTGTCACTAAAAGATGCTTTAGAATTGGCAGAAGTCTGCCGAAGACCTGTGAAGATAGTATAAGAAAGTGTAAGGCTGGAGGACAAGTTTTGCATTGACTGTTAAGACTGTCATGATTTGACCATAGTGGCAGTTAATCATTATTATTTTTTAATAAGTTCAGCATACAAAAGTAATTCAACAAGTATGGAAATAATGTAACAGAAGTAATTGGAATTTTCAGAACACCATTACCTTTAGGATCTTTTAATTTATCTGGGCTCATTCTGGGGTGCTTCTAGTTGCAGAAACATAAGAAACATAATTGGCTGACTTTTTTTTCTAATATTATGATTAAATCTTTGAACTTTAATTTTGATATTCAAGATTCTCGAGAAATTAAATTTAATTTTGTGCCAGCTAGCTAGCTCTAGTGTTATTTGCAGTGTTGTATTGAAAGAACAGTTATTCTTTTGATGTGATGGGCAGAATTTAGATGATTATATTTATGGAGTTCCTCTGCTGTCCTGTAGTGGTAATAGTAGTGGCAGTCTTAAATTAATTTCTCATAGTTAATGCTCGATAGTGCATACATACTATTTGAGTATGATTTCAGTGGTACAGTATTATTTTAAAAACATAATAGAGACATAATACTAGTAGACTTTTTTTATCTGTTGTATTAATACAAAATTATATTGAATTTAATTTATTTTAACAATCAGAGCAGTAATGAGAAATAAAAAGGGACATGGAAGAGAACTTGGACAAGGGGAAGAATGATAAATAGATACATAACAAGCTCTGCGTAGGTTCAACCAGAAGAAGAAACATGTATTTTACTTGATAACTAGAGAATTGCCAGTTGTAATGCATTACTCAGATTAAAAATGGAGAAACTAAATTCAAGCTTTATATAGAACTGATTTGTTAAAGAAAGAGAATACCTTTACACAAATGCAACACAAGCAGTCCAAACAGTCCTGCTGCTAAGAAAGGTCACCCCTTGTTTCAAGGCATCACCTATCCACTCCATCTTTCTTTCACAGAAATGTAAAGCTCATGTCTTTGCCAATTAAATCTGTGACATCCTTGGAATGGTAGACTTTACTGATTTCCGTGATGTAGTAAGTGCGTTCTACAGAGCCATCATAAATGTCTAGAACAGCCTGCATTCAAGTTTACCCAGCTGTAACCTTTTGAGGAGAATGCATAGTAAAAACTGCACATCTCCTATAAATGCCCTTAAGTTTCTGTCTCATTTAAATAGTGTTTTCAGTTTTGCACTGCATTATGTAAACCCTCACTGCTGTTAACTGTGTTGTACAGATTTTGTATGATATGTAGTAATGCCTACTCAAATAAAATGCACTGTACTGTAGTTGGTGCTTTCTAAATTGTCATTCTATAAATATTTCCTCTGGTATTATAGTGCTGTCTTATAATGCTGCGTTACTGTTGAATTGTGCAGTGCCAATTTTTATGCAATATAGAAATGATCTTTGTTTTTGGAGATTTTCTCCCTGGACCTTCACTGAAATTGTCCCCTCCCAATTCCAGTTGCAAAATATAAAAGCTAGATAGATGGATATGTTCCAAGATAAGATCCCATCCAAACACCTTCCTTAAACTAAGGCTTGAGTCTGAGTTAAATGTATCTAATCATTGACAACCCAAGAAAATGTATTACCACAAACTAATGCTGTAGTAATGACATCCCTAGCATTCCTGTGAAACAACAGACTGCACATGTTCAAAAAGCTCCATTATTAAAATTGCATATAGAAATTGCCAGTAAAATGAATCCCATGCTGGAGAGATGGTCACTTGAGGGATAATGTTTATAACTCCTTTGTTAGAGGTTTTATTTGTTTATAAGGTTTGTTAACTGTGGCAGTAGGCTGATCCAAATGAGCACATTTTAGCCACTTCTCAAAAGGTAATACATTAGATGCTCGTGCTAATAATAACCAATGTGCATACAGGGAAAAACAGCATGATATAGTCCCATTTTCCATCCGTTTCACCCTAATAGGCCACTTTGTTCAGATGAACAGCAACTTGTCAGCATATATAACCCCAAAAATCATCTGGCCATAAGTCCCTACTCATACTAAGTCACTAAAAATGGAATTCTATGTCTCTGCAAATTAGATCTGCCTCTAAACATTCCAACTTCAAACACCTACTAAAAGACCAGCTAAATAAGACTTTGCTCTGCTGCTACAATACCCAGGCTGAACTACCCCCCCCCCCCGACATGCTTCTTATTTTTAGATAAAGGACAAATATAATTTTGCCCAGGCTATGTTATCTAGTCTTCTCTGTTCCAATGTATGTACTCTGTGTGTATACTTTCATCTATATGAACTAGAACTTTTAAATTCTTTAACTAATGACAATGTTATTTTTCAACTTATTGCTATCCAAATATTTGTACTCTGCTTGTATAAGTTCTCAATATATGAAATGAAGTCAGTATGTTGTTCTTCTGTGTTAGGTTTTGTAATAACTTTATTTAATTGTAACCATATTATTTCAAAGTGGAGCTTTTGTCCTTGTCCTTCACTGAAAATGGGATATCATCCCAGTCCGACTTTCCCAGTAAACAAATGTCAAATAAATAAACATATGTGCAGTTAAGTAAATGGGGTATTTAATATATATAATATATGCACACCTAAGTAACTGGCAGGATTTGTATGTGGAAACAGTGTAATATATGCTCAGTTGAGTCCTTGTAGCATTCAGGGTAGGTTGTCATGATTGTATCCAAGTGGAAATTTTGTTGGGAATTGTTTGTAAATTATTTAGGATAGTTTTATGTTCTGCAGTCAGATGGCGGAATACTGAGTAATCAGTATAAAAAAGGCAGATTTGATTGTGGTTGAGAGGAGAGGAAAGTGATGAATGAAAAAAGGTACAGCTTAAGACTGAGCCTGTCCAACTCCAAATGAGACAGACTGGGGAAGACCAGATATTGTTAGATCTAATTGTGAAGGTTTTTTGAGACAGAAATCTTAGAAATTCAAAACCAATTAATGGTTGAGACACCAGATCTGTGTATGTTAGTGAATTCAAAAAGAGCCTGTGATTGGCACTCGGATGTCTTTGTGTACCAGTTAAATTACCTTGATTAGTGTTACGATGGAGTCCGTGAACATTAAGAGGGCTGTCATGTCACTTACCATTGGAAATCTGTGGTTATAGTGACAGTGACTCATACTGTCAGATGTCTTAGCACCAAAAACACACTTAAATGCCAGAATTAATCAGTACAATACAATTAGCTGAAAGAAACTATGATATAAAATGCATTCTTAAGTATCGTCTCTCTATCTTATATTTAATCATATATGTAATGCCTTAGAACTAAGAGAATATGAATGGATTATTAGGCTGCAGGCAGATATAATACCAGGTTTGCATAATACAGTTAGTATAAAGCCTGTATTGATTAAAAGACAGAGAGAAAATATTTAAGAATGCACTTTGTATCTTAGTTTTTTCTAGTTAAATGTCTATGAAATATAAGATAGAGAGACAATACTTAAGAATGTATTTTATATCATAGTTTCTTTTAGCTAAATGTTCATGAAGTATAATATATTACTTGCTGTGTAACATATATGTGTTTATATACATGGAAGAATTTTTTTTGTATAGAATATCTTTTATTTTATATAGGGAAGTCTTTAAATATGTTTATATATATGTGTGCAAATAGATACAATTGTATTGTACTGATTTTATATGGTAGTAGTATAGGAAAACTTGTATGTTTTAAAGGTTTTTAAATACATGTTAGTGTTGTTTTAAGTAGCAAAATTTAAATAATTAATTGTTAGTTAAAAATGTTAGGCTGGCTGGATCATGTGACTTTATTAGTATCCCTTTTTAATGTTCTGAAAATGTCATTGTTTTTATGTACTGATGAAGGGTGGTGACCCCGAAAGCTTTACTCATTAAATTTTGGCGTTTAAGTGTGTTCTTGGAGATATTTTTGCAGTTTCATCAAGAGTTTAACTATAGATGTCTTAGCACACCAGTTAGATTACCTTTACTAGTGTTAGTTAAGGTGAGAGTCCATGAGGGTTAGGAATGTAGGAATTTATATTGATAATAAGACTGGATGATCTCTTTGTAATGGGCATCTGCCATTTTCAGTACGTAGTATTGTTTGATACACATATTGTTCTTTCAAGACCTGTTCAACTTAACAGTGAAACTTGATAACTTCCTTTAGGTATAATCACTGGAGTTCAGAACCTCATATAACAAATCAGATTATCTTGAAACTTAAAAGTCCAAAAGACACAGTAAACATAACAAAAAATGCTGTATTTAAATCTCAAAGGATTTGTTGGCTCTCCACAGATGTATCGGTCTAAAATTAATGTAGTGAAACCTACTGATCACAATGGAGAGCTGTTTTTTTTTCTCTCCAAGAAGGTGATCTCAGTTTTCTTGGAAAGCCAAATATTTCATACATTTCCTTTTCCCTGAGATTCAGAATTGATTTGGAATATTTAAGTAGAGAATTTTTTTTTTTCGGAAGAGACTTATACCCTTGCAGAAGTTCTGTCTTCAGCAGTATGCGTTAGTCTGCTGCAGAGTACTTGAATACCTGCTTAATCATTTTAAAGTTGTTCTATAATTATTTTAAATATTTAGCTATGCTAATATGTCATGTAAAAGAAATTTGAAAATGTTTCCACAATTATACATATAGCATCTTTAATGTACTAATTAGATGGTTAACATTTCATTTGAAGTTAAAAGTAAGATTTAAAATATCATGTGTCTGGAATGTTTAAATGGATAGCAATCATTGTTTACTCAGTAACTAGACAAAAGATTCATAGTCTAAAGACTAAATTATAAACTTAGAACCAAAATTAATTCTGTATTCTTCTTAGGTTTGGGCTTATGGTCTTGCTATTTTGTTATTTACGCATTTAAATTTTGACTTTGTCATGTACCTACTTCTCATTTCGCCTCAGCCATTCTTGTGACGGTTTACTTCAAAAGTCAATGAATGCCATAGTGCAATGAAAGAAGTACCTCCTGAGAAAAGGAGGATTCTGAAAGAATTTATAATGAGGGCTGTGACAGCCTCTCTGCCCCGGGCCAGTAATCAAGGAGCCTCAGTCCTCACCACTGACACAGGTGAGGGACAGTCACTAAGAAAAGGTATGGATTTGCACAGTATTTTCAAATGCACCTCTCTGCATCAAGCACAGTTTCCCCCAAGAGCACACAGGGAACATCCTCCAGACATGGGAATAGACTCTCTTTCTCCAGATCCCAAACAATACTCACTTTGGAGCACTGTGTCCTGCTTTCAAGTAGCTAACACACCCACACCTGAGTAGTTGATTTTCACAGACACAAACACACACACACACACACACTCTTGGGAAAGGCTGGTACAGATTTACTAGTTGTACCTCTTATGCCCAGACTGTATTGTGACCATGCTGCCAACAGTCAGTTTAAAATCCATCTTACAAGGGTATTCAGTTATACTGAGTCAAATCAATACCAGTATAAATGGTAGAGTGTAACCAAAGCAGCAAAGCTTTTCAGAGTGGCCATGGCATCACTAAAATAAGCACAAGTACTCTCAAGATATTAAAAGTATGCCCTAAAAGACCAGCCACAATGAAAGGTATAAAAATATTTAATAATGGTAAGCACTAAGCAGCCTATCTACTGCAAGAGGAGTGGTCTCCAACTCTGAAATTGTACCACCTTGGCTGTTTTGGGCTGCATTTCTATCTCTTTTAACTTTCTAACTTAAATACCTGGGTTTATGCTTGTTTTAGCTCAGGGGATCCGGTTTTGGCATCCTGCAGACTACAAGAGCTAGTAGAAAGGAGAAAGAGAGACTTTGGTTGATTCTAAGTATCTCCATTTACTTATTCTTGCTCAGATTTACTTACTGCACTTTAAGTCATTTTCTACCTTATTGCATTTATTTTGACTGCATTTTCTGTTTTTTGACTAGACACTCAAGTGCATTAACCTGCACTGTGTTTAAAGTGAATTTATTGCTGTTTTAAGTGTATTTTTTGCTGTTTAACAAAAAAAAATCTAGCTTGTTTTCCCACCATTTTCTATTACTAGAATAGTCTGGATACAGATTTGCTGTATTCGGGACTGTATTGGCATTTCAGAGTTCCCCAGACCTTTCTGTGATTGAAGGAAGCCTTTCTGCTTATCAGTGGGAGTGGTAAGCACTGAGCAGCCTATCTACCACAACAGGAGTGGTTTCCAGCTCTGAAATTGTACCTTATTGGTCGTTTTGGGCTGCATTTCTATCCCTTTTAACTTTCTGCTGTAAAAACCCTTGTTTTAGCTCAGTGGATCCCATTTTGGCATCCTGTAGACTACAAGAGCAGCAGAAAGGAGAAAGAAAGACTTTGGTTGATTCTAAGTATCTCCATTTACTTATTCTTGCTCAGATTTGCTTACTGCACTTTAAGTCATTTTCCAACTTATTGCATTTATTGTGACTGCATTTACTGTTTTTTGGCTACGCACTCCAGTGCGGTAGCATGCACTGTGTTTAAAGTGAATCTATTGCTGTTTTAAGTGTATTTTTTGCCGTTTAACAAAAAAACAAAACAAAAAAAAACAGAAAAAAAACAAAAAATTCTAGATCTTTGCTTATTTTCCCGCCATTTTCTCTTACTAGAATAGTCCAGATACAGATTTGCTGTATTCAGGACTGTGTTGGAGTTTGAGTTCCCCAGACTTTTCTGTGATAGAAGGATGCCTTTCTGCTCATCAGTGATAGTGGTAAGCACTGAGCAGCCGATCTGCCATAAGAGGAGTGATTTCCAGCTCTGAAATTGTACCTTATTGGCCGTTTTGGGTTGCATTTCTATTCCTTTTAACTTTCTCCCTTAAAAACCTGTGTTTGCATGGGTTTGCACTTGTTTTAGCTCAATGGATCCCATTTTGGCATCCTGCAGACTATAAGAGCAGCAGAAAAGAGAAAGAGACTTTGGTTGATTCTTAGTATCTCTGTTTACTTATTCTTACTCATATTTACTTACTGCACTTCATTTAAGTCGTTAACCATCTTATTGCATTTATTTTGACTGCATTTACTGTTTTTTGGCTACACACTCAAGTGTGCTAGCCTGCACTGTGTTTAAAGTGAATGTATTGCTGTTTTAACTGTATCTTTGCTGTTTAACAAAAAAAAAAATCTTGCTTGTTTTCCCGCCATTTTCTCTTACTAGAATAGTCCAGATACAGATTTGCTGTATTCAGGACTTTATTGGAGTTTCAGAGTTTCCACAGACCTTTCTGTGATAGAAGGAAGAATTTCTGCTTATCAGTGGGGGAGTGGTAAGCACGGAGCAGCCTATCTACCACAAGAGGAGTCGTTTCCAGCTCTGAAATTGTATCTCATTGGCCGTTTTGGGCTGCATGTCTATCCCTTTTAACTTTCTGCCTTAAAAACCCGTATTTGCAAGTGTTTGTGCGATGCGCAGCGCTGCTAAGCTAGGCTAAACTATTACCGGTGTCAGAAAGTCTACTCCTCAAATTTTCCCTTAGATCTTGCTAGTTCTCCTCTTTTCTGCACTTAAACTAGCTTATTAAGTCTAGCACTTGTTCATATTTCTCATAGCAATTACTGTAGAACACAAGCTGCTACCAGCACTAAACTTTCCATAATAGAAACAGCGTCAGTACTTAATAAATTACATACCCCTCCAGCCACCAAAGGTCAGTTCCCTGTGCTTTCTCCTATGAACCTGGGCATCCTGAGGGAATGTAGTAACTGCCTCATGTACACTGACAATCCTCTCCTCTTACCCCCCCCCCCCAACACTCAGACTTGCGAGAGATGCACCTATATATCCAGACTGGAAACCATGCACTCTCCAGCCAAGACTGGAATAGCCAGTCAAGAGGAGAAGGTCAACACTAGCACCACACCACAAGGAGCACATAGCCACACAACTCCACAGCTGTCGCATAATAACACAAAACACACATACACACACACACACACACACACACACACACACACACACACACACACACACACACACACCTTCGCAGTGGCTCTCATTAAAAATCTACCCAAACAGCAGAGACCTCCAAGGCAGAAATGCATGCAACCACCACACCACAGCACAAACCATGAGACACATATCTCACACAAACAGTGTGCCACACAACCAAAGCCCCGAAGGCAAAACAGCTTACCCAATACACTTGTCATAGGTGATTCAATAGTAAGGCACACTTTAGTTCGTAGGTTCGTAGGTTAGTACCAAGCTAACTGCCCTTGTGAGCCATTTTAAGCTTAGCCAATTATCCCTTGTGAGACTCAAACCCTGCACCTTGTGTTTGTAAGGCAAACATCTTAACCATTAGGCTATCCTCCCAACCCTGATGTCCCAATCACTAGGTTGAATACGGAGAAGGTAACGGTCAACTGCCTGTCAGGAGCAAGGATACGCCACATAACACACGCACTCAGGTCACTCCACAACAGGTACAGATATGACTCGGTCATTGACCATGTTGGTGTGAATGACCTGAGATGCACCTCCCTGGACTACATGAAAAGAGACATGGAGGAGCTCTCGGATCATGTAGCCAAGGAGGGTATGACCTTAGCCCTGAGTAGCATCTTACCCACCTAGAATGATACCACAGTACAAACAGAAAATGATTGACTTCAGTAATTATCTAAGTTTCTGGTGTCATTCTAAGGGGATCCAATATCTGTCTGCCTGGGATGACATGATCAGCAGACCTCGATACTTTGCCAGAGACAGCCTGCATCTGTTTTCCCTGGGATTCTGGATACTGGCCAAGGTCCTTGCCACCCCTATAGTGCCTTTTTTAGGCAATGTCCAGAAGACCAAATTACCACCATAACCGCTACAAGCAAATGTAATCTGAGGGTTTTGCTACTCAACACTTGAAGTCTAAATCTAAAGATGTACTCTTGAAGTGCTCCTTAAAATAGAGAACATTGACATTTATGCAGTAACTGAGACCTGTGCTACCAGGCTATAACTCTTTCCACACCTTTCAGCCCCAAAACCTGGACCGAAGCCAGAAAGGCGGTGCCTCTATATTCATAAAGGATATGCACACCTCCAGGTAAATAGCCGAACATAACGCATCAGAGATACTCCAGGTACAACTAACACTGGGTAAGACAGCTAACCAGGTTTTGCCTGCTATAGATCCCCCACCATGTCCCAAGACTCGCACTGCACATTTCTTAGCACCCTGGAAAATATTAGGTCCAACCCAACACACTCATACTGGGTGACTTTAACTACCCCTCCATTAACTGGGAAAACTACTCAAGTACCAACACACTTGCTCAACATTTTCTGGAATTCATTAATTCCAATGCCTTGGACCAGCTCATCCTTACCCCCAGTAGGGGTAGCAACATCCTCAATCTGGTTATTACTATTATGGGCGACCGTTGCTCTACACCAGTTGTCAACTACTCCTTGGTCAGATCTGACCACAAGCTAGTCACCATGGATATTCACATCTCACCCACACCCCCTGCAAAGGTAGCCACCATGAAAAACTTCTCCAAAGCTAACTTTGGGCACTGAGGTGGCTAACTTCATGATGCCCATGCAAATGGAGAATAAATGCAGGACTGCTGAATCATACTCCAATGCACTGTGCAATCACATACACAAATTCCCAATATTAGTTAGTTAGTTAGTTAATTAATTAATTAATATTTTCAATAGAACCAAGACTCTCTCCTCCAAAAAAAAGGATGCCAATCTGTTGTTCCCCTGCTATAAACAAACTCTACAACAGACGCAAGAAACTGTTGCAGAACAAGGAGAAGTCCCAAGACTGGAAAAACTCCCTTGTTAGCCTCAACAAAAAGCTGAGATCCCTCATTTAATCCTGTAAAGCCAGCTACAAAAAGAAAATTGCAGCAGATACTAAAAACAACCACAAGGCCTTCTATAGTTATGTCAAAAATCTACAAGGCAATGCTCAGATCTGCTCTGAGCTACTACACAATGGTTAACTCTCTACTGAGCCAACAAACATTGCCAGTATACTGGCCGACAGATTCAGTGCCAACTTTACCCCCCTCTTACCCCCTAAAGGGCATATCACAGTACCTGAGGAATACCTAGTACCCAATATTACAGCTGCACAGGTTAAAATCGCACTGTCCCAAGGCCAAGAATACAGCTTCCATGGGACTTGACAATATCCCTGGCTGTGTTCTACATGAATTGCAAAATGAACTGGCACCACACCTGTGTGCCCTGTTCAATCACAGTCTCACTTCAGGCTTTGTCCCCACCAAATGATGCACTGCTACAGTCATCCCACTTCACAAAGGGGGTGCGACTATGGACCCTGGGAACTACCGCCCCATTAACCTGACGAGTCCGGTATGTAAGGCTATGGACCGCATCATCTTGGACCTAATAAATAGGGACATAGGGAATCTCCAGACTCTAGACCCCACGCAGTTTGGATTTGTGAAGGGTAGATCCTGTATGCTCAACCTGGTAGACTTCTTAGAGTCTGTCACCAGAGCTGTGGACAAAGGCAAGGTAGTTCACACAGCCTACCTCATTCTGGCTAAGGTCTTCGATACAATTCCTCATTCAGGTATCCGAGATAAACTTACTAAACTAGGCAACAACCCTCATGTCACAAGGTGGGCTACAAACTGGCTTACTGATAGAACACACGCTGTGAAAGTAGCAGACTCCAAGTCAGATTACTGACCAGTCACGAGTGGAGTCCTACAGGTATTGGTCCTGGGTCCTCTCCTGGCATCTACTTCTCTGAAGTCCAGGCCAAAACCAACGGACTCTGGCTGACCAAGTTCAAAGACGATTGCAAACTGGGAGCCATTATTAGCTCTCCTAATGTTGAAATTCTACAGAAAGGCCTCACAGAGACCAATGACTGGTGCCAGAACCATGGCCTTAAGCTCAATGCCAAAAAATGCATAGTTATTCCCTTTAGGAAGAACATGGTACCCATGAACTACCACATCAGTGGTAGTCCACTGAACACCGAAGATGTTATAAGAGATCTGGGAACACAAGTGGATATCAACCTCTCCTTTGACAACCACATTGCCACTGTGGTCAGAAAATCCTTCTAGGTGGCACATCTCATTTCAAAGGATTTGCATCCAGGAAGAAAGAGGTAATTGTTTCTCTCTGCTCTTCCCTCATTAGACCAGTTATGGAGTACTATGCCCCATTTGGCATGTACCTCAGTAGACATATGCAGCAACTAGAAAGACCACAAAAATACCTCACTAAAACGATCCTATGCCTTAAAAACTTGCCCTATGTGGAAAGACTAAAAAAACTCCAACCTTTCTCGGTATCGCATCACCAACTTAGAGGCAATCTCTGCTTGACCTACAAAGACATGTCAGACCCAGCGTTGTTAGATGTGCTACATCTAAAGAAATACCAATCCCTCCATGCCACATGCTCCAGAGAACTCAATCTCATTACCACAATCAACAGAACTTGCTGGATGGACAGGTTCCTAACCCAGAGACTGCCCATGCTCTGGAATAAACTTCCCTAACACGTCAAGCAAAGCACCACACTGGCCCTCTTCAAGAGAAATCTTGACAAGTGGATGGGAAATAGAAAATTCACCCCAGGGATCATTTCAGTGGCCCTGCTTGACAGAGGTACTGGGAAATAATGGGCAGCACATTGCCAGGGATTCCTTTGGGCTAAGCTTATAAAGGCTCCAGGGCCATTAGCCTAGTACACACCAATGAACACACCTATGAATAAATTGTAAAAATACAAAACATGAGAATACTAAATATCAAAATAAAATAACCACCAGAGTTTCAATCACAAGAGAAATAAAAATAACACAGTTGGACAGATTCAAACAGATGCAGCAAAAAACACTACTTAACTAATCTTACTGTATTTCCTGACTGTCCAAAGAATAATTGCTCCCCAACTGAAGTTAATTAATACAGCAAGACACGATTAGATGCTTACTTCCATAAGGCAAGGTGATGAGCTTCCAACTAAACCTGAACTGAACTGTGATAACTGACATAGATCTTTATACCAGGTTCCAAAGAATGCAAAACAAAGCAAACTGCTGTGTGAGTTCCATTCTCTCAGTGCTGGTTATAGAATGACATCACATTTGATCACCAGACTCTGACACAATACACACTCTTTGCTTTGTTAAGTAAGGTATGTTGAAGTGTTTGAAATCTATAGAACAATCTCAAAAACTTCTACTCTTTCCTTCCATAATTCTTTGTTTATACATAAACATTTATTCAGTTATAATAACACTGTTAACACATTTTTAACACAAGCATCTGTACAAGTCAGTGTGATAGCCAAATAACACAAAGCTATTTACAAAACTCCTGCTAACTATGCTGGCATATGTTACACATGCACTGCCATATTCTCCCTGGTACAGATGGCAGTATCTCACATCATCACAAGGGCCTTACTACTTTGTTACACAAACACCACTTAACTAATCTCACTGTATTTCCTGACTGTCCAAAGAATAATTGTTCCCCAACTGAGTTGATCAGTACAGCAAGACGAGATTAGATGCTGAGATGCTTACTTCCACAAGGCAAGGTGATGAACATCCAACTAAAACTGAACGAAACTGTGGTAACTGACATAGATCTTTATACCAGGTTCCAAAGAATGCAAAACAAAGCAAACTGACGTGTGAAATCCATTCGCTCACTGCTAGTTATAGAATGACATCCCATTTGATCACCGGACTCTGATACAGTACACACTCGGAGCTTTGCCAAGATCTGTTGCAGTGTCTGAAAGCTATAGAACAATTTTAAAAACTCCTACTCTTCCCTTCCATAATTCTTTGTTTAAACATAAACATTTATTCAGTTATAATAACACTGTTGATAAATTTTTAACATAAGCATCTGTACAAGTCAGTGTGATAGCCAAATAGCACAAAACTCCAGCTAACTATACTGGCATATGTTACACATGCACTGCCCTATTCTCCCTGACACAGATGTCAGTATCTCACATCGTTACAAGCGCCTTCAAGGTTTATCAGTCTTCTCGAAAGCTTGATACAGGTTGCCACCACCTTCACTATAGAAAATTAGACCAGTGCATTAGTCAAATTTCCTTCCATGCATTAACATTTTCAGCCCATATGATTTGGGTGATATGACAGTGTTGGCCATATGAGTTTCTGAAACCAGAACTAGAGAATGTACATTGCTTTATAAGAGCAAGCACTTGCTTTCCTTCCAGAAGCTGCTACAGAACACTTAATTAGGTTCATAGGTTCATAGGTTTATACTAGGCTATCTGCCCTAAGGCATTTATAAGCCTAGCCCAAATTTTTGTGGCTTACGCCACCCCTTATATGAAAAAATACTGTGCCCATTAGTTTGTTGTGCCTCTGTCCAGCAGTGACACAGAGATAATTCCCGGGGTAAACCTATGATCTCCCATCCACAGGTCTAGATTTCTCTTGAACAGAGTCAGCGAGGTGCTCTGCCTCACATGGACCGGGATTTTATTCCACAGCATAGGGAGTCTCTGAGTGATAAATCTATCCCTCCAGCATGTCCTATTTATATCCGTGCTAAGGTTTAAGTCACTTGGCTCTAGTGGTTTTGGTGGATTTGGATTTTTTGAGGTGGAGCATGTCCATTAATTCCGGGTTGGACATGGCCTTGTATGTCAGGCACATGTCACCTCTGATTAATTAGAAAGATTCTAAATGAGGAGTTAACTTGAAGCTGGCAGATTTTTCCCCAGGTGAAGGGAACAGAGACTGTGGTTCCCATGTAGCAGCTATCATTCTGTCTATTCTTACAGATTCTGAAATAATTAGGTGTGCAAATAGATTCTAAAAATTTGGAGCAGCATTGTGGAGAGCATCAGCAGAGAGAGAGGGTGCAGTCCTAAACCTTTTATGGATGAATACAAGCATAAACAAATACTAATGAACTAGGAGAAAGATGCAGTTGTAAAGAACTCTGTCCATGGTAGCTACATTCTCAGCTACTCCTCCTTTATAAAAGTGTTATGCTGTGAAACCTTCTCATACCATGATTCCTTTATATGCCATATTATTGGATCATATTTTGTATGCAGAGCGCAGTCCAGAAAGATGCAAAGCATTCATAAGGAGATCCTCCTCATTCAGGCTAGAAAAAGCCTGATTGGATATTTAATAGGCATGGTGGTGGCATAGCAGTGCTTTGGGAGATGGAAGGGTACTAATTGCAAAGGGTCTGTCTATGGGTGACACTGGAAAGATGGCGGACAGGAGTTGTAGTAATATACAGGGGTGGGTTGGAGAGAGACAGAACAGCAACAAATGCAATATTAAGGAGTAAACAGACCCCAGCAAAAACAAGGGATGGTCATACACTGTAGTGGGAAGGATTTGAAGCATAGTTATAACTGACCAGGTCAGACCCATCACTATCAAGGCATGGATAGGTATAGTAGTAGCAGATTTAAGATGCATGTTAACTATGTTCATGGAAGTCTGCTGACACAAAGATGGAGAAAATAAACCTCATTTATCATTTGATTCGTTAGATATGGCAGTCAAGGGACAGTTGGCCAAAGTGAAATTTGCACAAGTCCTGACCATACATTGCCATCACAGCAGTGTTGATCCGACTTCTCTTGCACTTGACACCAATTACCATTTTTTGCATGACACGTCCCACATCCTTTTAGGTGAGGTTATGTATGAGCTATGCCTGATGCCTTCAGCAAATACTTGTTGCAGTATTTGTAGAAGCATTTACACAGACAATTATGTAAGCTGGCATAAATGTAGTACCAACCATAATGGTTTATGAGCTTTCCCATTTATATATGTGAAATAAAAAAACATGGTGGCCATCTTTCTGAATCACTTGAGTTGGGCAAGATATCACAAGCTTTGGGTAGTGCACTGCCATGAACATACCTTGTTGGGATTGTTATCTAGATGCATCTCGTGGTATTTTTTCAAGCAGGTATTCTTGCATTTGTAAAACTTGAGATGTGATGATATGCTGTCTCATTCTGTCAGAATCCAAGAGCTGAATGACTTTTCAGAGACAACATTTCAATGTCTAGAAAAAGATGATTATACTCACTTCAGTGAGTATGCTTGCTGAAGGTAATAGACTGTTTTCAGGGAAAAGCTACATGGTTGTGGGCCCAGAAATTTGGTACATTTTGTTAGGCCCAGAAACATGCTATGTTTTGGTGGGCCTTGAGACATGCTCACTTCCCAGTGAATGGACTTTGAATGGCCATTATCCTGGCATATCTAGTCTTGCATCCCATTCCATAGCACTGGTTTGAATCTGCAAGTTCTTCTTAATAAAATAAGGGTAAAGTGGAGATACAGTTCTGAACAAACAAAGGAAAAGCTAAGATGGATTTTAAATCAGTCACTGTAATGTGGGTGTGGTACTTCCAAATAGTGAGTGACATTTTCAGATCTATGATTATACACACATGCAGGCTGTGATGCCACCTTTGCTATTCATAGATGCAAAATCATGCTTGAAACTAGCATTCCTCTGGGATGGTGAATTAGGGTAAAAGGCAGGCCATTCCCTTCTTTTATGAACTCATTACAGATGGTAAGTAGCTTATGCTTCAGAGCAGAGCTTTAGCTTGCTCATCTTGTATACAGTCCAGTTTCCCAATCTGGTTCCCCTCAACTCTTAATTGAGGGACATCCATCCTTTTCCTGATCTGGCTCAAGGTCCATTCTGTCCATTCTGTGCTGCACTCCTGAACTCTAGCAAAAAACAAAATGATAAAAAAAATGTTATCCTTTCCGCAGTCTGCTTTTCTTTCTGGTGCATGGTTTGCAAAGTCCAATCTTCCAGATCTACTTGGTTAAGCGAGAAAAAAGCTTTTTCTTGTATAAACAAAAAAAAGGGGGGGTGACAGCTTGCTACATCTTGTGCCGCACATACAAGGTTGAACATGTTTCATCCCTGACCACTGATGCTTTATTGGCATTCATTTCTGAATATCTGTAGTTCACTGACTTATAGACTCATACATTAGTACTAAGTTAACTGCCCTTGTGGGTCATTTTAAGCCTGACCAATTACTCCATGTGAGAATCAAACCCTGGACCTTGTGTCTGTAAGGTAAATACCTTGCCCATTATGCCAACCTCCCACTCAGACAGATCAGCAACTGAGTGTAAGGTAAATACCTTGCCCATTATGCCAACCTCCCACCCAGACATATCAGCATCATCCAGTTGCAACCTACCACCTTGTTCCCTCAGCAATTGCCCCTTTCACCCCACCTGAGCTATGTTTCTCCTTCAGGCTGCAATATTTCAATGCCCACCATAAGCATTAACATCTTAAGGTTGTCTCTTTACCTGACTGCTGGAAGAAACTCACTGAGAGGAAAGCACGCAAGTTGTATATTTTTGAGGGGAATTCTCCAACATTACCAAATTATTGCAAGGAATGCAAGATTTCGTCAAAATATTTCACTTGTAGGAACTCTCTCTAAACAGTGTAATTTCCTCAGAATGGGCAGCTCTAGTTTTCATGCACAAGCCAACCGGTGTGATGGTATTCCCAAATCCCTGTTAAGGATGAAGGATGGAGATTCGTAGTTTTGGAAAATTTTGCACATACAAGAAATTACTAACGGATACATATGAGGAGTCCACTTCCTTGAAAAGCAGTTAGGAGTAGGTGGTCACATTAGTAGTAATAAATTATTCTTAGGTTTTCCAAACTCCCCCTTCCATATCTCTGGACTTAACAGTTAAACATGATGGTTACTTGTATATTTTAATTTTTATTTAGGACAGGAACTTTGGGCAAAGTTCAGGTTTAGCCTTTAAATTGTCACTGCAATGTTGATTTGCTTACGCTATCTAAATATCCTGACCGTCCTAGTACGGATATTCTAGATGCAAGGTATGGGTGGGTAGAATTTTTTATTTATTTTGTTTGTGACTTAGATTGTATTTTAAAGTAGCTTCGGAATATTATGAGCATGTACTTTTTATAGCCTAAACTGTCAAATCCCAGCAAATGAAATTTCAAAAGCCATTGTATGCAAAATATCTGTTTAGTGAAGTGCAGATTTTGTCTTGTTCATCAGTCATAGATTTGCTGATTTCCCTGTGATTGCTTGACTATTGACTTAACATCTGTAGTTAAGGAGGTGTGTGGTGGGGAATGCTGCAGAAAAAAAACTATTGTCATATTTCTTTATGTGATGTGCCTTTTTGTTTCTATGTTTGGTTTTACAGTGCAACCTTAATTTTCAGTGTGTTTAGAAGTGCTAGGGTTTCATTTTTGGTTTTGCATGTTGAGGATTCTTTGTTGTTAGAATTTGAATCTATGACATGAATTTTGAAAAAACACATTTTTCTTTGTATAGTAGATACATTCTGAACAGCATAGCCTGTCTATTTGGATGTGTCTTTTTAGCTTTCTGGATATTGTCTTGGCTAACTGTTTCTAAATTGTTTATTGCAGTTTGTTGATTTACATAAAGGGTACTTGAAGAAGAGGTAGTAAGCAGTAACGCATGTTTGAAGGTGCATTGACTGATATTACTGTGTGCCCAAGGTGCTGTGAGGCAAAAACCCAAAGTACCTTGCATGTCTGGTTGTGCAGTGATATATGTGTGTGTGTGTGTGTGTCTCACAGTCAAGTGTATGCCTTTGCAATTATGAAAAGATTTGTATAGTTTTGTATATTAAAGCACAAGTTAAAAAAGTGCAAGTAAAATAGAGAAAATGGATTTGTGGCTTATTTGGCCAAGGTGGTCAATGAGGTAGGGGCTTTTAGGTATCATGACTGAAATTTTGGTATGAGAATTTGAAGTACTAGTTTGTAAAATAATATTTTGAGAGAAAATTTCTGAATAAAACTGCAAAGTGATGGTTGAGTCCGATAGATGACATACACAATTTGATCTGAAAATTAAAACGTTTATATGGTTTCTTTGTTGGCTTGTGAAACAACATTTTGGAATGAATTAGGCATCGACAATTGTGTGATTAAAATATTTTCTAGATGGGTGATTTTAGCTATCCATCAATGAATTTGTGCACCTATACCAAAAGATTATTGGACTTAATAAATGACACTTCCCTAGAATATTTAGTTTAACCAGCTCACTAGGGTATGAAACGTTCTTGACCTCATCCTTATCGATATTGCTTCCACGTGTACCACTCCTATACTATCTCCATCCATGTTTACATCTGGCCATAAAGTAGTGACCTTCTTTAAAGTCTCAAACATGCTCCATTTAACAAATCTGAATTTAAGGACTTCAGAAGAAAAGTCCTGCTCAAACTCTTTGAACTTTCAGAATTTTCTTGTAATATCACCAGGTCTTTTGCATCCACCGCTACTACTTATGCAGTGAAGTTCTCCCACCTGGAAAAGTGCTTTGGTCTGGCAGTGTCTGGTCGAACCAGCTATATGGGGAGATTGAAATACAAACTATCCTATGGTGGCCCACTACTATAAGTAAGCTCTTTAACAAAATGGGAAATGTCTAAAGTCCTATAATCAATCTAAATCTATCTACGTTAAAGATTCTACTGAAAGGATCAGCAAAGACTAGAAGCTAACATCAAAATGACCAAAGCTAAACATGAATTGAAACTAGCATCTGAAGCTAAGGCAGCAATAATTCTTTAATTATATCAGGAAAAATAAGAAACAGTATGCAACAATTTTCCAAACTAACCCAAAAATGCCATTACTCAATCAAAATCCAAAAGATATACCAAATAATTATGTATAAAAAAACACAAGTTCAGTCCCAGCAAGGCAGCAAAAAATAAAACTTCCAAATGGAAATAAATATAAAGTTTAATCACACAAGGTAAGCGCTTTCACGGTTGGTAACAACTTCATCAGACAACAGCACATTAACACAATACAGTTTAAAAAGCAGTAATAGCCAATGAAAAACGCTGCTTATTTAATGAATAAAAAACAATTACAGCATTTAAAGTGCTAGTATCTAATAAACACTCTAAACAATCCCTAGTTCAAAAAATCTAAGTAGGAAACATAATATACACAATCGTAACATTAAAAATAGTCATATGGTATTAGTGTTTAAGTGGTCTCTGTTTTAAAAATGGTTTTACTGAAACCATGTCATTAGTCCCTGGGTGCGTGTCAGCCTTGAAAAATAAAATCCATTTCTGTTTGCATGCTTCTGTCTTACATTTCAAGTCACCACCCCTATTCCCTTCTGGTGCTACTTCTAAAACAAAAAACATAAAATAATGATCTCCCCCTACTTCATTTACATGTCTAGCTAAAGCACTAGTGCTCTTGCAATTCCTGACGTCACGCAGATGTTCTAAAATCCTTTCCCTGAAGGGACGGTTCATTTTCCCAATATAGTAGGCATCACATGCTACACACTTAGAGTAGTACACAATATTCTTATTACTGCAGTCCGCATAAAAGGGAAACTCAACAGAGCAATGAAGTGTTGGATGCACAAAGCTAGACGCACTAAAATATGTTTGCATGCCTCACAACAGAGCAATGAAGTGTTGGATGCACAAAGCTAGACGCACTAAAATATGTTTGCATGCCTCACAGTGTCTACATGGATAGCTACCAAACCTCTGGGACTCCAGTATCAAGCTACTCCCTTTCCTGTAGCACAGTTGCTGCTTGACTGTCCTATTATTCTTAAAAGCTGGGTGTATCACCAACAATACCTCTAAGGTCATAGCTGGCGTACATAATATTTCAATTCTTTATTATATTACAGCATATATTCACATCACTCGAGAAGGTTAGTGGAAACCTAACCTTCCTAACATTACTTTCTCCCTGAAGCAAGGAGGTGGGGGTGTATCAGAAAAAAATAGTTTACCTCTGGTATTCCTATCTAAAGATACAAGCCTAATACATTCATCTACCTCTCTCTCGCTATACCCTCTCCCTATAAAGTCATGCTTGAGTTTATCAAGTTCTGTTTTCAACTCGGTGTCATCACTATGTAACCTCATCAACCTCAAGAATTGTCCTTTAAGTATATTGCGTGGAATGTGTCTAGGATGCATGCTCTGTCCATGTAGCAGAGCATTTTTCCTCACAACTTTCCTGTATAAACCTGTGTGGAAACTACCCAATTCATTCTTACTAACAGTCACATCCAGAAATGAAATACTAGAGTGTGAGTAAGTTACTGTAAAATTTTAAAATGTCATGGTAGTATGTAAATAATCCACAAAGGACATCAAAACTCTGTACATCACCTTGCCACAGCAAAAAAACATCATCAACAAAACGTCTATACCACAGAAGTGATGGGTTTATGTTAAAGACCTAGTCAATCTCCCATTTGGCCAGCACTAGGTTGGTGTAGCTACTGGCACAAACCGTGCCCATAGCTACACCAACCTTCTGCAGACAGTAATCTTTACCAAACAAACACACATTGTTCTCTAGAACATTCTCAGTAAGTTCACATAGCAACCATACTTTAACATTAGTGTAGTGGTTCTCTAGAACATTCTCAGTAAGTTCACATAGCAACCATACTTTAACATTAGTGTAGTGGTTACCTTCAGTCAACAGTTCTCTAATATTTTCTATGCCCCAGTCATTTGGTATCACAGTAAACAAAGACCCTACATCAAGGGTAATAAATAATAGCTCTCTATCCATATCTATAGCTCGAGTCCCCTGTTACAGATCTTGTAAGTAATTATTTGTATCCCTCACACAATAGGGCCCATGGGTGGGTTAACAATACTCTTATGTATCTTCAGTAGAACATAAATAGTCGGTATCACTGGATTGTCTACACAAAAATACTTAAAAGATATTCTCAGTAATCATGCCTGTAATCAGAAAATCAAAAATCAGAACAGCCACTCCATCTGTCAGGGCTTTAACAGTACTAGTGTTGACAATTGTAAAGGTAGCCTGGTCACCAAGTAAAGCAAGCATGGCCTGTACATATTTATCCCTGTCAAGTATAACAATACCCCTTCCTTTGTCTGCAGGGCAAAATTCCTCTGTAGTTGAGGTAGCAGGTGCTTCCTCAGAAAGCAAGAAGCTAGTGATGTACCATAGAGATCACTGTTAGGACCCCTATTATTTAACATAAATATTCTCTGACTTCCTAACCATAAATTCAGATCTATAGCTAACAAAGTATGCCGATGACTGTAAGTTAGGTGGTATTGTCTGGTTACCTCTCTATAGGGTATCACTACAACAAGAACCAACACTCATTGAAAAGTGGTGTACTGAAAAAGGGCTAAAATAAATTACAAACAAGTGTATTTTGGATTCGTCAAAAAAAAATAAACACTCTTCTGCAACTTACAATATAGCAAGCACACCATTCCAAACTGATAACGATAACCAGGAATTTTGATACCATTAATGACAGCTGTCTCTCTTCTGACCACCTAATAACATTAGGTGGAAGGAAATCATGGCATCAGATCAAAATAAGTCATCATCCCCCTGTACTGTACTCTAATCAGACTAATCATAGAGTGTAGCACCATATTTTATGTTGTATACACCTATCCCAACACATCACACAGCTGAAAAGACCCCAGCATTTCCTAACCAAATAGATTACTAGTCTAAAAACCCTTGACTACCAATACAGAATCAAAGCTCTGTCACTTTGTTTGGTCTCTTACAGAATGTTTTGCGGAGAGATGTATCTGGTTTTCCATTCCATTAAAGACTCAAACTAGGGCCCCCTAACAACTATACTAGCACTACGGTCACTAAAGAACATTTTTATTTGTTTCAAAAAGGATTTAAATTCATACCCACTTGACCCCTTGATATTGAAATTATTCAAGAGGAAACTTAATTTGCAGTTATTTTTTCATGATGAGAATAAAGAGGAAACAAATTCTCGTACAACTAGAAAGATGAAAATGAAAAAAATGTAGTACCCTTACCATCTCCTACATTCCATCATCAACACCGTTGAAAATGTCATTACAAAAGAGATTTACAACACAAAGATTTATGCGGGAGTGTACACATAACTTGACAAAGGAAGAAAAATTACTTTTAGACACTTTACATAGAGATAAAAGTATGTGTATTATGAAAACGGGTAAAGATGCTGGTATGGTTTTGTATGATGCTGTACAATATTCCTCCTCCATGTTGGAAATTTTACATCATACAGAAACATACACTTCTCTTTCCAAAAGTCAAATACATATTGCTTATCGGAGAATTGATTTGTATTTAGAAGAATGTGTTATGGACCAAAGTATTGATATGGATACTTATCACTTTCTACATAATCCAACACCATTTATTCCATCCATCTTTGGCATCCCAAAGATGCCTAAGAACATTAGCAAGCCCCCATTTACACTCATTGTTTCTTTTCAAGGCTGGAAAACGTATCCACTGGTGGTCCTGATAGGTGTTTAGACTGTGATCCAGTCAGTACCACATTTACTTAAGGATTCATGGGATTTTCTGGACATTTGACAGATAGCGTTTGGAATAAAAACCTTGTTTTTCTTACCATCGTCATTATTGATTTATTCACTGTTATACCCCAGGAAGGAAGGACAGGAACTTTTTTGGGATAGTTTAAATCCATTCTATTTGCTATCTAATGAGAAAATCAGTCTGTTAGTAGAATTAACTACTTCTTTGGTGTTAGAATACAGTTATATATTTTTTGAAGGTGAAATTTTCCAGCAAGTTAGGGGTGTACCTATGGGGGCAGAGTGTGCCCCAGCATACGCTAATTTTTGTATTAACATCATCATTATCATCATCTTTCGGCTGTTCCCATTAGGGGTTGCCACAGCGGATCATCTGTTTCCATTTCTTCCTGTCCTCTGCATCTTGCTCTGTCACACCAGCTACCTGCATGTCCTCTCTCACCACATCCATAAACCTTATCTTAGGCCTTCCTCTTTTCCTATTACCTGGTAGCTTCATCCTTAGCATCTTTTTCCCAATATACTCAGCATCCCTTCTCAGCAGATGTCCAAACCAATGTAATCTCGCCTCTCTGGCTTTGTCTCCAAACCTTCCAACCTGGGCTGACCCTGTAATATACTTAATGTGATAGTGTTCAATCTCGCCGTTTGTTCTTACACATGGGTTCGGAGCCGATCCTCGGCTCCGTGTCAGCCGCTTGCAAGCTCTGCATCGAGAAGAAGCTCGAGACAATCTAATACCCACAATCCCCCTCTGCCTTTACCTCAGATCTAGTTTGCCGCTGCTGCGTTCGCATCGCTGGGAGCTAGCTCGAGCATCTTGAGATAAGATATAACTTTATTTTTTGTTATATTTTAGAAAAAAGTTGTTCTAAAAGTACCTTTAGGTATACTTAGTGTATGTGTGTGTGTAGGTAGAATTTCTCGGTACCGTTAAATTTATTTAACTGGTTAGAGTTTTTCGGGGCCTACTACCCCCTTCTTAAATTTGACAACCGGACTGACATATACATCGGATTTGACTTGTTTATATTGGATTTGTCTTTTATACTGGACTTGACTTTTCTCTTTCCTGTAAAATGTCTGACAAAATTAAATCAGGCTTTAAACGTTGTCAGTGTGGCCAAAAAATGTCAGTTACTGACAACCATAGTTCCTGTGTCTACTGCCTTGGCCCTCTCCACTTACAAGAGGACTGTTCAATTTGTCACTCTTTTAGTGGGAGGGTCATGACAGATAGGCGCAGGAAACTCATGGACAGAGGGTTATTAAAACCTTCCTTTCAGGAGGCTCTGGATGCTTCAGACCAGGCATCCAAATCCTCGAAGGAATCGAAGACGTCGGAGCCCAAGTCATCGGCTCCGAGCTCTTCGAGTAAAGTTAGATCACCGGTTCCACAGACTTCAGGGCCGAGTGTTCAACTGGTGTCGGTTCCTGAGCCTCGAGTCTTGGAACCGGTGATGGAGCTCCCTCCCTCGACTTTATTGAGGTCGGCTCCGTCTTCGGTTCCTTCGACCCGTTCTTCTTCTAAGCTCTCCGATGTCGATGTGGATCGTGTGGTGCAGAAGTTATTGGAGCATTCGCCTATCCAAACTTATTTCAGTTTCCACCCAGTTGGTGTCGAAACTTGAAGGCCTCCCATTGTCTCCATCCATTCCTCCTCCGAGACCTGTCCAGTCTTTGGAGCCGGAAGAGGTTGATCTTCTGATTGTGGAGCCCTCGGGTCCAGAACCGTCCTTTCTCGGTCTGTTCCTCTCACCTCGACTCCGTCGGACCGTACCGAGTCTCGGAGCCGACGATCTGTCCTTGGTTCCGGGGCCGAGAGTCGAACCGACGCTTCGGTTCCGACTCTTCCCTCGGGCCTCGGCGGATCGATTCGGCTCCGTCCTCGGGTCGATGCCTTCGTGCCTGTTTCGGGATTCTTCCCATTTCTTCGAACCGGAGATTCTTCGACTCGGGACCCGGGCTTTCGATCTAATGAGGAAGGTGTTGTCTACCCAGACAACCACATCAGTAGAAGCAACCTCTCCTCCCCATAAAGGGCCGTTATCCTCCTCTGCACCCACGGCCACATCCAAGCGTCGAGCACCGGTGTCTCAGCCACCCATGGAGGGTGCCCCCTCTTCCTTGGAGGCTTCTTCGGATGCTCCCCACGAAGAAGTCCCTAGGAAAAGATTGTGTAAGAGGAGACACTTGGATTCTCCACAAGAATCCTTGACATCCGACACTGACTTAGATGAGTCAGAAGGGTCCCCTAAGTCACCTTCAGAAGATGTCTCTTTTTCTGACATATTGGAGATCCTGAAACAGAGAGGTGACTGGCAGTCCCTCCCCCCTTCTGAGGATGAGTCAGTCTTGCTGAAGGCATTTGGTGCTCGCCCTTCCTCCTCCTGAGTCACTCCGCCCTTCGATGAATTAATGGAACTTATTGCTCGAAGGGCATGGGAGGCTCCTGACACAGTGGAACCAGTCCCTAGGAAACCCAATAAGTATATCACTGCACCCCAGGACAAGACTTACTTGACAAAAGGAGTTCCAGTGGACGCTATGGTGGTGGCAGCGGCCACGAAAAAGGAGATGGCGGAATCTTCCTCATCTGTCCATCCCCCTAATAAAGATTCTAGGACGATGGACAGGTATGGGAAGCGCATTTTTAGTTCAGCGGCTTTTTCCATGCGATCCCTGAACTATTTGACCCACTTTACACGATTACAGAGGGATCTAGTCAAAGAGTTGGGAGATACCCTCCAGGGTACTACAGATGCTGCTGTCTCAGAGAAAGTGACAGCGCAACTTAATACCCTTACATCTATTGTGAACTCGTCCATGAGGCTGATCTCTTACGCAGCCGAAGGTTCGAGTAGGGCAGCAGCTTCAGCGATTGCTCTTCACAGACAATCCTGGATGCGCTTATGTTCATTTGCGGAAGCCTTCAAGTCTTCCTTTACTAACGCCCCATTTGACGGTGCCACTCTTTTTGGCCCCAAAGTAAAGGAGACCCTTACCCGGTGTGAACAGGAGGGAAAGACTCTGTCTGCTGTCGGAGTCCATTTTTCCACCCCAACCAGACCGTACCCCAAAGGGCAACGTGGTGGAAAAATGTGGTTTCGAAAACCCCAAGGATCTTTCCCAGGCACACAGGGTGATGCCCTTCTAGAGGCAGAGGAGGGGGCAGAGGTGGAAGACGCCGCTCTGGCAGCAGAGGGGGTCCGCAGAATCAAGGTGACAGGGATACACTCCCTGGTAAACCTTTCCAGCACTCCTGAGAGGAGGCCCGACTGTCCTGCTCTGGAGACAGTCGGGGGTCGCTTAGCTTTATACCCTCAGGCCTGGCAAAACATAACTACAGACAAGTGGGTAAAAAGCGTGGTTACCAGAGGTTACAATATACCATTTCTATCCTATCCCATTCCAAAGAAAAGTCTCCCAGATGTACCGCCCCATCTGCGAGAGCCAGCAGCTATAGAAATTTCAAAGCTGCTAGAAAAAAGTCATCCAACCAGTCCCAGCGGACCAGAGAGGATTCGGGACTTACTCAAGGTTCTTTTTAGTTCCAAAGAAAACAGGGGACTGGAGGCCCATTCTGGACCTAAGCGACCTCAATACCTTCGTCAAAAAAGAAAAGTTCCGAATGGTCACGCTTCAATCGATCCTTCCATTCTTACGGAAGGACGACTGGATGTGCTCAGTAGATCTGAAGGATGCATACTACCACATCAAAATGGCCAGGGCATCCAGGGATCATTTGCGCTTCCGGCTGGGGGCCAGTCACTTTCAGTTTCGAGCCCTGCCCTTTGGTCTGACCTCAGCCCCCAGGGTCTTCACCAAATGCATGGCAGTGGTAGCGGTTCACTTGAGACGCCAATGATTCCAGGTGTTTCCGTATCTGGACGACTGGCTCCTTTCTGCCACCACCCAGCGTCAACTAGTACAGGCCAGAGACTATACTCTTCAACTGTGTGTTCACCTAGGAATTTCCATAAACTTCAGAAAATCCTTACTACAGCCATCACAGAGTATCTTATTCATAGGAGCGGAATTAAACACACATCAGTTAAGTCTAAGACTTCCTCCAGAAAGGATACTTTCACTTCAGACTCACATACGTCTTCTTCTCTTGTCCAGGAAATCCCCAGCAAAACTGGTACTGAAGGTTTTGGGACTCATGTCAGCTTCTCTTATTGCAATACCCTTGGGAAGGCTGCACATGAGAGTCCTACAATGGCTACTGTTTGCACAATGGTCGTTCCAACAACTACCTCTAACACACGAGATTCTTATAACGAACACATGCAAAGCACACCTAAACTGGTGGCTTCAAACGTGCAACCTTTCCAAGGGGAGACCATTTGTGCTACCCACGGATACAGTTACGGTGACCACGGACGCTTCCCTGATAGGGTGGGGGGGCATCTTTCAGGGACAGACAGTCCAAGGCGAATGGACCAATTTGGAGTACAATCTGCACATCAATGTTCTAGAGTTGAGGGCAGTGTTTCTAGCGTTGCAACACTTTGCTCCCCTTCTTCCTCTGGGAACTATTGCAGTTCAGACGGACAACATGTCGGTAGTCTGGTACATAAACAAGCAAGGGGGAACCAAGTCCTATCAGCTATGCAGAGAGGCCATGAGAATCTGGCAATGGGCGGAGTCCACGGGTCGCTTTCTAATAGCAATGCACATCCCGGGTCATCCAACGTCATAGCCGACAGGCTGAGCAGAGCAATTCTGTTACCGCACGAGTGGTCCCTAAAACAGTCAGTTGCGAAAAGATTTTTCGCGTGGGGCCAGCCTTCCTGCGATCTGTTTGCGTCTCCAATGAACGCCAAATGCAGGAGCTACTTTGCCCTATTACCCCTCCAGGGAAGTCCCCAGGACGCACTGATTCACGATTGGCCCCGGGACTCCTGTGCATTTCCTCCATTCCCCTGATATCAAAGTTTCTCCAGAAAGCCAAAAACCTACACAGGACAATAATCCTCATTGCCCCATTCTGGCCTCGTCAAATTTGGTTTCCCTTCCTGATGACACACTGCATTCGGGGACCCTGGATCCTGGACCCAGAGCCAGATCTATTGACTCACTCGTCAGGGGCTCCCCATCCCGCGCTCTTGTCCCTCCATCTAGCAGCTTGGCTGCTCCAATTCTAACTTAGCCAGGTCTGATCTTCTTTCGCCTGCAGTTCAGAGTATATTAGTGGCTTCTCATAAAGCTTCCACTACTAAAACATATTGTAGTAAATGGAAGCGATTTGTATTCTGGGCGAATACACAGCAATTGGATCCTTTTATAGCTCCTTTGAATAAAATATTAGAATTTTTAACAGACTTGTTCCATCAGGGTGCTTCTCCTGCCACATTAAGAGTTCAGTTGGCTGCCATTTCTAATTTCCATGTGGAAGAATGTGGGGCTCCTGTTATGGCCCACAGACTTTGTAAAGCCTTTTTAAAAGGGGATTTTCATATTAGACCACCAATTAGATCTCCTACGTCACCTTGGAGTCTAAACTTATTGTTATCTAAATTAATGTTGCCCCCCTTTGAACCAGCCTCCTCTTGCCCATTGAAATTTTTGTCTTGGAAGACTCTCTTTTTGGTAGCCATTACATCCGCTAGGCCCGTATCTGAACTTCAAGCTCTCTCCATTTAGCACCCTTATTTCATCTTTCACTCTGACAGAGTTTCTCTTGAACTAATTCATCCTTCCTTCCTAAAGTTTGTTCTATTAATAATATTAATCAGTCCATTGAATTACCCACCTTCTTCAAGAATCACTCCAACAAAATGGAGTATATGTTGCACAAATTAGATGTTCACAGACCGCTAAGGTTTTACTTGGATAGAACAAAAGATCACAGAAAAACTGATCAACTTTTTGTGGCCTTTGCTGATAACAGGAAAGGAGTAGCGGTTACCAAAAGAACTCTTTCTAAGTGGTTAACGGATTGTATAATCTATGTCTATGATTCTTCAAATCAAACTCTTTTGCACAAACCCAAAGGACATTCCACAAGGTCAGTGTCTACATCCCTGGCTCATGCAGCCCGCCTACCACTAGACGCTATTTGTGCGGCTGCTACTTGGTCTAAGCCACATACATTCATTTCTCATTATAAGGTAGACAAGGTTTCTAGGGACAGGGCAACCTTTGGTTCCACTGTGCTCAAGAACGTCCTTCCGTGAGTTCCTCAGGAACAAGGAGCTAGGGACGCTACCCATGTGTAAGAACAAACGGCGAGATTGAACACTATCACATATAGAAGTTATTTCCTTACCATAACGTTCCATGTGGAGTGTTCATCTCACCTTTGTTCTTACATTCCCACCCTCCCGCCCTTAGGAAGAATGTTCAGTTTTGGTGCCTGGCCTGGGGCATTCTGCTTCTGCATTGCAGTTGTTGTGTATATAGTTAACATGTATATATATGTGTGTATATATATATATATATATATATATATATATATATAGACTCTTAGTTCTGTGCATATGTGATGTAAGCATGCGTGTGCTCTCTCTGGCTACTGGTTTGCTTGCAAACTAGATCTGAGGTAAAGGCAGAGGGGGATTGTGGGTATTAGATTGTCTCGAGCTTCTTCTCGATGCAGAGCTTGCAAGCGGCCGACATGGAGCCGAGGATCGGCTCCGAACCCATGTGTAAGAACAAAGGCGAGATGAACACTCCACATGGAACGTTATGGTAAGGACATAACTTCTATTTCCTAATCCTGTCCACCCTCGTCACACCCAGTGCAAATCTTAACATCTTTAACTCTGCCACATCCAGCTCAAAAATCAATGTGTCTTCACATCCCCCTTTTTTAAGAACATTTGTTTACACCTCAGATTTTTGGGCGATATATTTATTCTATGGTGTGGTAACAAAGCTGACATCCTATCGTTTATTGAGTATCTGAACAATACTAGTAATTTTTTGAAATTCACCTTCTGTTACAACAGAGAGAAAATAAATTACCTTGACACACTTGTATCTCACACATATTCAGGTTTCAGATCAAACATTTATAGGAAGGCCACTTAATGCCACTCATATCTACTCTTTTCCAGTTGTCATGCCTTTTCACAGAAGAAAAGCTTAAAGGACAGTGTATATCAGTTGGCAGGATGACTTCTCAGTTTGGTGACATGCGTTTGGAAGTTGAGATACCAAAGGGCATGTTCATAGCAAGAGGATACCCAAAAGCTTACCTGACCCCCTCGTTAAAGAGGTTTTCAGTGATTGGGGAAAGAATTATAAACCCTTGTTAGGGACCAGTTTAGAAGGACAACTAGAAATATTGGGAACAGAGAACTATGAACAAGCCTTAATTGTGCCATACCATTATTTTTCAAAAGAACTTGAGAACATTATAAGGAAGAATTGGAACCTGTTTAAAGTGAAGTCACTACTTTACAATTTAGTTGGTGCAGGTCCTACCTTCACTTTTAAGATAGTTCCCAATTTTAAAATGCTATTCGAAAATAAAGTTGATTCTTATATAGTATCAGAATTACACCATAGGGGGATCACTTGTTTTGTACCAGCTAAAAAATCTAGCTTGCCTGAGGCATTTATTGATTTAAAACTATTTACCCGCAAACTGAATTGGCTTTATGGTTTAAATCAGGGAACCCCAATTCTACTACAGGTCTTAGTAGAACACTTAGGAAAGCTAGTTCTTTCAACCCTCCCTTAAACAACTGGTTATCCCTTTTTGAAACATTATGTGAGAAAAATATTCATAAAATTGCTCTGGATCATACCAGGCTGTAAACGAATTAAATCTTTCTAAAAAGGAAGAATCCCTGTTAAATGATCTTTGTAACAACAAGACTATTAGAGTGATGAAACCAGATAAGGATGGGGGTATTGTAATAATGGACAGTGAAGATTATAATAGTAGGATATTAGATATGCTACTATCTGACAGGTACACACAAATCTCAAGTAATGAATTGAATATTGCTTTTTCCAAAATAGATGCTTGCCTTTATGACAGGGTCATACAGGGCCATATAGACAAGGACGCTCATGATTATCATTATAACCAATTTCCAGTGGTAGCCAGTATTTTTGGAATCCATAAGATCCACAAGGATTTTAATAATTCACCTTTGAGACCTATAGTGGACTCTGAGCGACGTAAAACATTTTAGGTAGCCAAGTATGTGGATAGTTTACTATAACCATCTACAAGTCATGTAAAACATATATGTAAAGATTCCTGGGATTTCCTGTCTAGATTAGCACAGCTTGATTTTTTGGAAGATTGTGTTTTTGTAACGATCAATGTCTAAGACCTATATTTGGTTATCCCCCATAGAGAGGGATTGGACTGGGTCCAAAGCACACTCTTTGACATTGGTCTTTTCGGTCAAAATGGCATAAATACTACTATTACACTGATGGACCTTGTCCTGGGTAACAACTACCTATACTTTGAAGGACATTTGTTCAGGCAAGCAAGTGGAGTAGCAATGGGAGCTTCTTGTGCTCCTAGCTTTGCCAGTCTCTTTATAACATATTGGGAGAGGCATTTTATTCTCAAGAGTTCATTGGCAAGCAACTGGTCATTCTACATCCATTTTTTTTGGATGATATTTTTTTAATATGGAATGACTCAGGAAGTTGAATGAGTTCTTGAAATACATCAATAACACTACCCCATTTTTGAAATTCACTCATACCTTTGACCACGACCAAATAGCCTACTTAAATGTTATGGTTAGCAAGGATTATGGTAGGGAGTGTTTTTGTTCTAACATCTATTGTAAAAAGACCTTTTCAAATTCCTATCTCCAGTACGACAGTTGGCACCCTGCTTTTCAAAAAAGAGCAGTAGTGAAAGGACAGTTTGTACGACTGGCTCGTATGGTGTCAGACGACACCACATTTGGGAAGGAGATAGACAAGCTTCTTGACATGTTCAACAAAAGGGGTTACCCTTTGGAACTATTGGTGTCTGTCAAGGATGAAGTCCTTGGTAAAAGGACCAAAGGCTTTTACCAACGGAACAAAGGCTTTTACCAACCTGTACTCCCTATCCAAAAAGGCTCACATGTTGACTCGCATCTATATTAGATTATCGAAAGTTTAATTCAGTGAAGGTTCACATGAGCGAAAACGCTGGAAATCGGACTACTTATTGTGGGGGCTGTGCCCCCCACACCTCCTGCTAACTATATATTCCAACTCCAAGATCGCACTACAGTGAGGAAAGGGTAAATATCCCACTCCTCACTGTACCACGACCCCACAAACACACTTTGAATTTCCAGCATTTTTGCTCATGTGAGCGTTCACTGAATAAAACCTTCGATAATCTAGTATAGACACGTTGACTCAGTTACTGATCAAAGTAACAACATTGGTATTCAAACAATTGAAGTGCCTTACGAACGTTCTATGGTCATTACCTTTTCAGTGAATAGTCAGGAAATTGCTGAAGTGATTAATAAATTCTGGCCAATTGTCACCTCTGTTAAAGAAGGTGTTGAATTATTAGGTACTAAACCAAAAATTGTTTTTAGGAAAGGTACATGTTTCAAGAGTTTATTGGAAATGAAAAGGGACAATATGGGTTCAAGTAGACCAAAGGGTGTGTTTAAGTGCAACCATTGCAAATATTGCCAACATATCCAGTGCTTTGATTCATTCTTTATTAGGCATAAGAAAATAGAAGTGAAAAGGCATTTCAATTGCCTATCTGGGCAAGTTGTGTACAGGGCCCTTTGCCAAAAATGTAAGGCTGTTTACATTGGGAAGACCTGTCAGATGTTAAAGGAGAGAACTTATGAACATTTAAATGACATTAGGAGAGAAAGGTCTACTAATGCTCTTTACAGACACATCTCTTCTTGTGAGGGACATTTTTTCAAGTTTGTGGTGATTGACCACATGGACAGTGATCCAGGAAGTTTCTACACTGAGGATCATTTAAATAAAAAGGAACTCAAATGGATTCTTACATGTGATGCTTTATCTCTCCCCCAGGCCTTAATGAAAGTAGTTCCATCATCCCCCATTCTCAAGTTAGAGTCTTGAGGGGTGATTATCACAGATACAATGTGGTTTAAATGTTCTGGAGTTTACACATAATTTGTTTTTATTTATATTCCTGAGTTTAACATATATTTGTATTTGTATAATGCTGTTGTTCATTAGTGAATTCTATTGGTATTGTATGCATGTATCATCATGCTTATATCTTGGATTTTAACAGTTTCTCACACAATTTTTTGAAAGTCGACACTGGTGTTCCATTGGTCGGTTTGATCACGTGTTGATTTTGTGAGTATTTAAGTGAAATAGTGGGCGTACTACCAGTTCTGAAAAAGTCTTTACCTAGACGAAAGCGCTAAACTGCTATCACTTGCTATTTTTGCTGCTTGTTGATTTTAATAAATCGGTTGGTGATATTTCTCGGCTGTTGGTACTGGTCTTTTTGGGTACCTGGGTCTCCACTCAAATTTTTCGTTTGTTTTTTTTTTTTTTTTTTTAATTTAAAGTGCACAGTGGTATTTCCTATTCGCATCATGGTACTTCATAACTTAAATGTCGCAGTGCATTTTTCCCCATTATCTAACCTATGTTAGGTGGACTGTTTCTTAATATGTTACTGTTTCTTAATAAAACGTTTTGTAGACATTTTATTAAGAAACATCCACAAACGTTTCCTTATACCTCCATTAATGTCACTGGAAGGCTTGTGTGTGAGTGCATCCATCCACCTTAATGGACATGACTTTGCCCATGCCCTGTAGTACATCCAGTAAAGTCTGTGGATGTGTACTGACGTGTGAATGCCCTCTGGTGACATCACTGAGGGCTAAAGTAAAAATTAGTCTTCCTGGACGTATAGCAGCAAATTCAAATTTTATGAATTAAACATTAGAAGTATCGCTAGGATCATTTGCAACATATGCATAGGAACATTTTGATATTCTGGATGCACCACACACCGCACTGCAAAAGGTAAATAAAAAAACAATGGGACTTTAAACATATTTTCCTCTTAATGTTGTTTAGATCATTTACTGACAACGCACAGGACACTTTTCTGCTGCGTATTGCTTGAAAACACCGTGACAAATTTTACACTTATTAATTATCATTCTCCAAAGGAAACAGTATTTAGAAACACAAAAGCATCAAATGCAATTTTCTGTAGATATTTCTGTTTGTGCGTGTTGCTGTGTCTACCTGTATTGTTGTATAATGACTGAGAGTACTGCATTTTGGATATGAAACATGTTAAGTTGGAAGATAGCAGCAGCTGTCTCAGACTGAAGGGACTGTTTTCAGCAAGACAGCTGCTTCATTTGAATTTTGGATAATTGTGACAGTGTGGATCATGACTCAGAAAATGTCTTTCAGTTTTCAAGCTACTGATTTCATAACTTGCAGTAGATTTTACTGTAGCAGTGTAACTGTTAATCTTTTCTAGGACAATAATTCATGGATTGCATACATACAGACAGAAAAATAATGGCCTGTCTAGGCGTTATTTCTGTTGTAACTGGCTCCCATCAGCTATACTTTCATCACTGCTGCTACCCTCTGTGTTCTTGCTTATGTCATTTTCAATGCTTAGGTTGATTCAGACTGCACTCCCTTTTGGGAGCTCTTTTGAGTTAGCCACTATCCATTTTGTAAAGTAACATTACTCGTGCCCAGATTGAATTCAGAGACTGCCTGTAGTTTGAACTTGCATTTTTTCCTATCACCCAATTCTTTCGTGCTCAGTTCAGTTCTATCACTTGCCTGCCGTATGGCTTTATGGACCAAAATGCCCTTTCTGTTTCCCTAAGTTTCTAGGGTACATGTAACAGCCTTACCAAACTGTTCTCAGGCTTCATTCATTTCATCATTGTTCACTTTTTGTGTAGCCTTCTGTCTCTGTCATAACTTGTTTGCCATCACCCTGTATGGCTTTGATAACCAAAGTCCTGCAGCTGAGTCCTCACTGGTGTTCTGTAGAGTGATAGTATTACCTCCCATTTTTAGAACTCACTAGCCTTGTTACTCTAATATCGGGCTGGATTTTGTTTTGTGCTGGTCAGGTCAGTCCTGTTGTGATGACCATCTCCAAGTATTTTTTTTTTTACATATTTGTTTAGAATGGACACTACCCCTGAAGCCTATAAGGTATGTCCTTGGTTGTTGCCTCAGCATAGGCACAGCACTACACTGTCAGGACTGAGCTTTTGAAGCTGACAACCATCTCAGTTCTGATTTTACACTGTCTTAATTTTGCCCCATTTTTTTTGTTCCTGTATTCAGTTCATGATATTGTATGCTTTGTGTAAACTCTGAAAAGCACATATACTAAGACAGACTATTGCAGCACACAACTAATTACACTTCCTACCCCAGAGAAGTCCGTGTAGTTCCCCCAGTCCATTTCCTTTAACCCTTGTAGCTAGTTTATAAAAGTGAATAAAGGTAATCTGACAAGATCTTCTAATGCAGATTCATTTTAGTTGCTACTGTAGAGGCTTTTATCTTCAAAGAATTTTGTTAGCACTTCTCTCCGGAATTTTTCATGATGTTGCCCACCACAGAGGGCAGGCTTACTCACCTGTAGTTTTTTTTTTTCCATAAAAATGTTTTTATTACCTGTCGTTCTTTAGCATGCTCTGAGATCTTCTTTTTATGGGAGCTCCACTGTGGCACACTTCCATTCTTTTAGGATCTCCCCTTTGGCTAGACAAGCTGTTGGGTAGAAAAGGGAGAGGAGATGCCAGCACTCTAGATTTTTTTATTATCTTAGAGTAGTTCATCTGCTTATGAGTTTTGCCCATTATTAGTGACAAGGTTTCTTTTCTACCCTTCCACGATATAGTCTCCTGTCCATTAACTTACTGCCCTCTTCTACTGCCTTCATCGCCAAGCTGGAAATTCACCCTTTTATAGGTTTATAGGTATATACTAGGCTAATGAAAATTGGAGCCTTTATCAGCCTAGCCATGCATCCCAAATGTATCTCATGAGTTATTGTGTAATGGAGGTTATTTTAAGGGATATATGTTAGGGCATGATTTGATGGCTGCATTTGTCCATCAGAGACATTGGTGTCAGACCAGAGATGAATTTCCGATTTCCAATCCACTGGTCCAGGTTGCACATGAATAGGTTTTGAGAAGGGCTCTTCTTTGTATGGATGGGAAACCTCTTCTAGAGAATGGAGATTCTCTTGCATACCTATCCCTCCAACATGTCCTATTTAAGTCACAAACAAAGTTTAAATACTTGCATCTTGCAGTTCTGGAGCGGTTTCTTTTGCAAATATGCAAAAGGTTCATCAGAGCAGGATCCAAGGATGCCTTGTATGCCAGGCATAAAATTGCCTCTCAGAAGTCTGTAGAAGACAGGGTGAAGTTGGAGATGAATTTCCCAGCCAGAAGATTTGCTGCATCTCTCAGTTCTGTGAATGTGGCTGCATTAACCAACAGTTTAGTACACTGTTGTGTGCTGCTTTGAGGTTTTTGACATAGCTAAAGAAGGCCTTATGGTTGTTCTTAGCATGGGACTCTTAGGTTTACCTTAAAATTAGCTTTTTTTAACCTAAGTAGTCCTCTTAGTTGTCTCTTCAGTTTGATAAGAGAGTTTTTATCCTTTTTTGGTGTTACACTTCCTAATTTTAACTTCAACTTTTTTCTTTTTTTGTACAACCTGTTTAATTTTGGATTCCACCACGGTAGTTTGTTTTTTGAGTTAGTTTTGGGCTTACTACTGGTAGCCACAACCGACCCTATGCAGTCATTGACACAGTTGTATAGAGCTTCTGTGACTAATTCTGCATATGCTGCTGTGTTGTCTGGATTTAGAAAAGCTTGGCATTTTGGCAGGTTATCACTTAGAAACTACTTCAAGGCAAACTACCTTTTATTAACTGTTACACGGTTGGGGTTACATCTTTATTAGTTTGAAGGAGACTGCTTTGTGGTCTGACCTTCCCAGAGAGGACACAACACTGGAGAGAGGCTGCAGCACTCTCCCATATTTGTGCATATCAGGTCCAATATCTCTGTGTCTCTAATTGGCGTGTGCACAACTGCTCCAGGGTATTTGTGTTTACAAAGTCTAGGAATCCCTGCACATGCAGCTTTGGAGTTGTACAGGATTTATGGAGAGATAAAGTCCCCTATGAGTGTTTTGTTGAATGGTGTGTGCCTCCAGTAGGTCTAAGGATGAGCTATAGGTTTCATGGGACATAGAGGATGACCTACAGCTTGCTAGGATATGGTATGGGACTTTGTCTATGATAATGTCAGTGCGGAAGTACTCCACTGCATTATCCTGTTTAACCAACCTAGTAGTATGCTTGTTATATACTTATTATGTACTTATTTTAAACAAACCCCCCCTCTTTATTGAATTATCAATTATGACATATACAGTAATATATTTATGTAAATGAAAACAAACCATATTGACATATTTTCAGTTACAAACATTATACGTTGCATAGAGGTATGCTTGTTATTGATGTAGATCAACACACCTCCACCTTTAGTCCGTGCCTGTGCAGTTGCTGGTCTAAATGTGTGGAAGGCACTGAAGGCCTGCAGCACTATAAACACAGAGGCAAATAATCCCTTCAGACTGTCATCCTGTTCATATGCTTAATTTTATTTATTTATTGTCATTTGTTAACCGGGTTGGTAAACTGAGTCAAAGGCCCATTTTCACTTTGAACCGTTTTATCCCATCTTATGTATTTCTGAACCTCTTCCTTCTCCCAAGTGCCCAACAAAGTTTTTTTCCCCCCTCATTTAATATATTTTGTTAGATCTCTTTGCCCACCTGACCCTTTGATATTCTGTGGTTTCCTTTTCCAAACTTTCTGATATTCTTTCCTGGCCTGGTCCTCTTATTCCATTTTCTGAGTGCCTTTTTCTTTCCTTTCATTGTAACCCTGGCAGTCACATTCAGCCTTATTGACTTGGTCTTCCTTTTGGCTGTGCTCTTTTCTCCCACTTTATCCTTTTTAAGCTTTCTCTTGGATCTTTTACACCTTTGACCCCTTTACATTCTCTGTGCCTAACCTCGTGATTCTTGACAGCTGGTTACAGTTCAGCCATTGTAGTCTAATAACCACAGATTTGATGCAGGAACATACAAGGCTAGTGACGACTGAGACTGTAAGATATCTAACCATATACACCTTTAAGCAAACTCTTTATTCACTTAATAGTGCTCACCACTCATATTGAGCAGGGCTGTACATACCCTTTGTATAAATTTGTGTCTACCCATCCAGTCATCAGTTCCATAGGCTAAGCATACATTGAGTTAGGAAGCTGTCTGTCCAGCGAGTTATTGCAGGTTTAGGTCTTTAGTGTAGGTATTTGTAGAACCACTGGTTTTGCTTTGTCCTGTCCAGCATGGCTCTCAGTATGAATTTATAAATTACAATGTAGAATAATTGGTATTTGCCACCAAATATTTCAGATTAAATGCCTGTACTTCCTCTGATTGTCACACCTCTCCATCTAGCATCTTGTTGCTCCTGGTGTTTTATTGCTTGTTTTGTGAAACTGTCCTGATCTGTTTTCTGTACAACATTGCCCTTCCCTTCTGTTGATGCAACAATATCTGTTTCTGGTAAATATAAAGTTCTCATTAATGGTACTGCCAAATTTACCAGTTTCCCAGTCCTATATGTAAACAGCATGCCTTCATTTTGTGCCACATTCAGAGGAATATAAATGTTCTGTTCGCCAGCTGCCGCCCTTTTCCTCCCCACCCTGATAACTAGATAGCTGTTTTATTTTATTATAACTTTATTCTGGTCCATTTAAATAAGTTAAAATACATTGGGAAATGACCTTTTAAATTTAGCTGCTGCTGTATCAAGAACTATTTTTTTATTACCCATGTTTATGATGAATTACTTATTGCAGCAAATGACAAAATGGCACTTTATCGTTTAACTGGAAAAAATGTGTATCCTTTATATACACATTCGTCCATGCATGTGTATTTGTGTGTGTAATATGTGTGTGTGTGTGTGGGGGGGGGGGGGGGTCAAGTCCAGTCAAGACAAATTGCATGTAATATGGTTTGTATATGGATAAACAAGTTAAATATCCAAACAAAAAAGAACACCAGCACAGTGTAATGACATATTCATGGAAATAGCTTATTGTCTCACCACAAAACTGCAGACCACAATTTCACATTAAACAGTCTCATCAGTGGAAATCTGTGGCTACAGCTGAATCATCTGATCTGAAGTAGTTTACTTCATTTGGTCTTCAACCTGTGGGATACCGGATCCGTATCGGATCCAAGCCGGCAACTTTATTAGCATCTGCTTTGAGCTCCTCCCCTTACCCATAATACACCTCCATGACCTCCCAACCCCCAGATCTTGTTTGTCGTGGATAGCTAAAGCATCATGATCTCTAGAGCTCCAGGTTTTCAGTGGGTAAAAACTTTAAAAATATCTCTTTTTTTCTTCTAAATTTTTAGGTAGTGATAGTGTAGGTTCCCCTTTCTCTTCCACTCGCTTGGTGCATTGAGTTTCTAGTTTTTAGAGTTGTAAACGTAGTTTAGAGTAGTTCTGTGTGTTTTTGCTTCCCCTCCCCCCTCAGTGTGTTCTGTGTTTGAGTGTGGTGAGTGGGTATTGGTCTGTAAGAAAGAAATAACTTTTTCTTTTTCAGCTATTCTTTCTTCGAATACCATGGCTGATAAGCCTATTTTCAAAAGATGCACTGAGTGTGGCCATAAGTTATCCCCTGCGGATGGACACACTCTGTGTGTTATGTGCTTGGGCATGGCCCATCTGAGCACAGACTGTACTATATGCACGGGGTTTAACCTGCGCTCCATTAAAGACAGGAATGCCAAGTTGGCCCTGAAAGGCCTTCTTCCCTCTTCTGAGACAGTTGCCTCGTCTTCGGCTTCGGTCACCGAGGCTGTTGTGGCCACCTCTCCTTTTTCTCTTCCCCTGGCTTCTCCTGCCTCCCAAGCTGGGAGTCAATCTCCTGTGCAAAAGCCTGCGGAAGCGGAGCGGAAAAGGAGGCAGACAGAAAAGGAGAGAGAGTCAAAGTCGAGGGAAAAACGAAAGAGGTCTCCGGACCTCCCTTCACCAGTCAAAACTTTAAGGATCCGTGACTTCCCTTGGCTCCGATCTCCGAGGTTCTCCCTGGAACCAGAGGAGATACACTCAGCTTCAAGGGTCTCAGTGCCTCGACCCACAAGGTCGTCGGAGTCTGTGGCCTCGTTGAGTTACACCTGGTCTTTGTCTGAGGTCGATATGGCTAAAATGTTGAGGTTCATCCGTACTCAGATCCAGATGGGGGTCTTGCCAGCACCCTGTCCTGCAGGAGGGGGGAGCTTGCTTCCTTTTTTCCAGCCGATATCTCCTTCTCTGATCCATCCATCAGGTTCGGAGTATTCGGATCTGAAGATGGCTTTAATCAGGGGGTCGGTGCCGACGGTACCTGCTTCCTTGATGCTGACAGCTGCCTGGAGCATGTTTGATCCGACCAGCTCAGATCCAAGCCGCTCTTGGAGCCGGAGCCTGGGTGTCGGATCCGAGAGAGTGGAACTTTTTTCGTCGGCTCTGCCCTTGTTGGGCCAAGTTCCCTTCATCGGAGCTGCATCCACTTTGGGCTCGGCACCGATTCTCTCATCGGACCCGGGGAGACCAGCCTCCTTATTGGTTTCTCAGGAGGTTCACTCTCCTTTGACGTTCAATGTGGTAGGGGTCTTTCCGCTGGATCGAGACCCCTGACTGCCCTCTCGGACTTTACCCAGACCCCCTCAGCTCTTTCTACAGTCCCCATCATTTACCAGAGGGACAGCCCATGCTCGAGGAGCCCAAGACAGTTCCCCCTGAGGAACAAGTGGCTTGCGGGTTCCCTCCAGAGAGCCCCACCGAAGAGGTGCCTTGCAAGCATACGTGCAAGAGGAAGCACTTGGACTGCCCCTAGTCCCTCACCAAGGATACGGACTTGGATGATGGAGAAGGTTCCCCTAGGTCACCTCCCAAGGATGTCTCCTTTGGAGACATCATGGAAATACACCAACGGGGAGGTTGGTTTGCCCCCAAACCTTAGGTTAGTCCAGAGTGAGAAAGACGGGAAGATGCTGTCTGCTATCGGGATCAGCTTCTTGAACCCTCAAAGGTCCTTTTTCCGGAACCAGAGAGGCCAAAAGATGATGTGGTTCTGGATGTCACAGTATTCCCGGGACACTCAGGGCTCTTCTTTCCCCAGAAGCAGAGGGGGACAGAATGGATGCTGGCCCAGAGGCAGAGGGGGTTTGAGGAATTTTGGGTCTCGAGAACCTTTCTCGGACAGACATGGGCAGCAACCCTGAGGGGTGGCCCGACTGCTCTACTCTGGGGGCAGTCGGGGGATGATTGTCCTTGCACCTAGCGGTATGGGAGTCCATAACATCAGACGGCTGGGTGCTTCAGATCATATCCAGAGGATACTCTATCCCCTTTGTGGCTCCCCACAAATCTCCCAAACACCTCCTGGACATACCACCCATGCAAATGGAGGCAGCAGCACAGGAAATTTCCAAGCTGCTAGAAAAACGAACCATCAAAACCGTCCCCCCAGATCAGTCTGGATTGGGCTTCTACTCCGGATTCTTTTTGGTGCCAAAGAAAATGGGGGACTTAAGGCCCATTCTGGACCTTTCTACCCTGCCATCTTCTGCCAAAGAGATGCTCTGGATGGTCACACTACAGTCCATCATGCCGTACCTGCAAGAGAGCAACTGGATGTGCTCGATAGACCTCCAGGATGCTTATTATCACGTAAAGATACACAGAAGCTCCAGGAGGTTCCTCCACTTCTGGCTAGGAGTCAATCATTACCAATTTCGAGCCCTACCCTTTGGTCTCACCACAGCCCCCGGGGTGTTCACCAAAGTGATGGCGGTGGTAGCGGCTCACCTGAGGCTTCAGGGGATTCGGGTCTATCCATACCTGGACAATTGGCTCCTCACTGCTCCCACCAGGCGTCTACTCTCCCAAAACAGGGATTATTTCCTGATCCTTGCCCTGTGTTTGGGGATCACAATCAATGCATCCAAATCACTCCTAGATCCTGTACATGTGATAGACTACATTGGCGCCAGGATAGATACTCTACAGTGCAAAATCTTCCTGACCTCGGAGAGAGTACAAAATCTGAGGATGCATGTCTCCCTCATCTACCACTCTCATCTCCCAATGGCGGAATTGGTGTTGAGGGCCTTAGGTTTGATGGCGGCGACCATAACTCTTCCCCCGTGTGCCCGGTTACACATGAGAATTCTACAGTGGACTCTAGCTATACAATGGTCCCTGTTGGAACTGCCATTGGCATATCCAATTCAACTCAGTCGAGTTTGTCAGTCATCCCCTCATATGGTGGATGCATTCTCTGGACATTTTGGAGGGACGACCCTTTGTTCCAGCCCCAGCCCAAGCCACAGTGACCATGGATGCCTCCCAACTTGGGTGGGGGGGCATTGTTCGAGCAAGACAGTCCAAGGCCTCTGCTCCCCTATTGAGACCAGCTTGCACATAAATGTTCTACAGATGAGTGTGGTCCTTCTAGCGTTACAGGCCCTTCATGTTTTTTCTTCCTCTGGGAACGATTGCAATTCAGTGTTCTGGTATATCAACAAACAGGGAGGGACTAGATCTTACTCCCTTTGTCGTGAGGCCATGAGAGTGTGGGAATGGGTGATCTCCACTGGTCATTTTCTCATCGCAATGCACATTCCGGGATGGTCCAACATCCTAGCGGACAGGCTAAGTCAGACTATTCTGATGCCTTACGAGCGGTCTCTGAATCTTTCAGTAGTGGAACAGATCTTCAGCGAGTGGGGTCAACCTTGCTGCGATCTCTTCGCATCTCCTTCCAATGCGAAGTGCAGCGATTTTTTTCACTCTGAAACCCCTGCTGGGGGAGTCCTCCAGAGATGCTCTAGCTCATGGTTGACCTCCCGGTCTTCTGTATGCTTACCCGCCAGTACCTCTTATTCTGAGGTTTCTACAGAAAGCTCATCAACTGGGGAGCAAAGTGATCCTCATTGCCCCGTTTTGGCCTCATCAGATGTGGTTTCCCTTCTTTTGGTCTCACCTTCTGGCTCTGCCTTGGATCCTGGATCCTATTCAGGATCTGATTTCACACCCTTTGGGGGTGCCTCATCCGAATCTGGACAGTTTGAAGCTCACAGCTTGGCTGCTCCAGTTCCTGTGATTGCTAGGACTCCTGGACTATTCTTCTCAGTTAGATCTATTGGTGGCTGCTCATAAGTCTTCGACCAGGAAGGTTTATCACAGCAAGTGGAAACATTTTTCCTTTTGGGCCTCTCAAAGGAGTTTAGACCCCTTCATGGCTCCCATTTCCGCCATTTTTGATTTTCTAGCTGATATATTTCGACATGGAGCTAGTTCTTCTACGGGCAAGATTCAGTTGGCTGCCATTTCTCATTTTCATGTGGGTGAGAATTCTGCCTCTTTAGCCTCCTCCAGACTGTGTAAAGCCTTTATTAAAGGCACCTTTTTGTTATGCCCCCCTCTCAAGGATCCTGTTCCCCCTTTGGGACCTTACTATGGCTCTTCAAGCTTTGGTCTCTCCACCTTTCCAGTCTGCTGCAACAGTAGATCTGAAATATTTATCTTGGAAAACAGCTTTTCTGGTGGCTATTACCTCTGCCAAAAGTGTTTCAGAACTGCAGGCCTTGTCTGTCAAAGTTCCTTATATGATTTTTCATAAAGATAGGGTTTCCCTTCAGACCAATCCATCCTTTCTTCCTAAGGTGGCATCACCAGTCAATCAATCAGACCATCAGTTTGCCTGTGTTCTTTTCTAATTTTACTAACAAGGTGGAATACAAACTCCACTTGCTTGGATGTTCATAGACAGTTACGATTCTATTTACACAGGACAAAAAAATTTCCGTAAATCTGATCAATTCTTTGTATCCTTCTATAAAACCTTAATGGGAAACCTATCTCTAAGGTCATTATTGCTAGATGGATTTCTTCATGTATCCTTCAGATCTATAAGGACAAAGGCATGTCTCCTTTGGGTCAGGTAAGAGCTCATTCCACTAGATCGATGGCTATGTCTGTGGCTTTTTGGTCTAGAGTGTCTTTGGATGATATTTGTTCTGCAGCTACTTGGTCCTCATCTCATACATTTATTTCTCATTACAAATTGGATTTGACTTCCAGTAGGAGAGCCTCCTTTGGTACCATGATGCTCCAGAATATCCTTCCATAAGGGCCCCCCAGGAGTTTAGTATCTGGGGACACTGTCCCACAGGTTGAAGACCAAATGAAGTAAACTACTTCATATAAAGAAGTTATGTACTCACCATAACATTCCATCTGAGTAGTTCTACTTCATTTGTCTTCAACCATCCCTCCCTCCTTCCCACGGACCTTGGCATATGAACAGCCTACGGGCTGCAGGTGTAGGTCACAAGTATTTTTTTAGGTTGTGTTATCAGTATAAGGTTCAGCAAACTCGATCTGGGGGTTGGAAGGTAGTGGATGTGTGTTATGGGTAAGGGGAGGAGCTTGGAGCTCAGAGCAGATGCTAGTAAAGTTGCCGGCTTGGATACGATATGGATCCGGTATCCCACAGGTTGAAAACAAATGAAGTAGAACTACTCAGATGGAATGTTATGGTGAGTACATAACTTCTTTTTTAAGTAATGTTACCTAATCAAGACGACCAAGTTCAAAAACCAATAAAGACATTTTATTTCATAAAAAAATTAAACACTATAGGGGAAATAAAAATAACAATTAATGCTATATTCAGTACTTGGTTCGGTAGAAAAAAGTACAACTACTGTATGATTCTGTATTACGTAATAAAAGTGGCATCACATAAATGGTTATTAATTAAAATGTCCTTCTGCTAGATATTTTGAACGTCAAAAGTCTTGAGCTCCCTTCCTACACATAATGCTCTAAGCCCAACCTCCACCAGATCTTGTTTACCACTTTTGAGCTTAGACGTGGTCACCTTGGCTCTTGAGCTACTTTTGAGATAAGTGGAATTTTGTTCCTTTTTTTGCTAAATTTCTGTCATCTGTCAATATAACTTTCTGCTAATTTATGCTGTGTTTATTGTGTAGTGTTTACTTTCATTCCCTTTTTACAATCTTGTGTACTTTCAGATTATCATCGTTGGTATTTTTACCCTTCCCTTACACTCTGGTGTATTTACTTAAAATACCATTCTTAGTATTATTTGTTTTCCTCTGCCTATTCTGCCAAAAACAAACAAATCTATCTTTCTATTGCTGTAGTGTGCATGCTGTTCTGTTGTGTTTGTGTACGCCATCCTTCACTTTGGTTAGTATGTCTGAAAAAGGATTTAAAAAGTGTGAACAATGTGGGCACAAAATGCCGCTCTCAGACTCCCACTGATTGTGTGTTTACTGTTTGGGCCCTGCCCATTTGGACTCTGTATGATCAGTTTGTGCTGGGTTCAACCCCAGAGCTCTTATGGAGAGGTGGAACAAACTCATTTTGAAGGGTCTTCTGCCTACTCCTTTTTCCACTGCTGTTGTTGCAGTACAGTCACCTGCATCAAAACTGATCAAAAGATCCAGATTCTCAGACTTAACAGCTTCTACTTCCTCGTAGCCAAGGAAGAAAAAGCTCAACTCAGATCTGACTGCATCTGGGACCTGACCTTCTTCAGAGTGGATTAAGTTAGTCGCTGCTGCTGTTCCTTCGGATCGGTCTCAGGGTTCTTCGGATCCTACGGTTTCGGATCCAAGGCCTCTGCCTCAGACTGCCTACTCCCAAAGCTTGGACCAAGTGCCCTTCAGGGTGCCCTCCCCTTTTTTAGAACGGCGCTCTAAGTCACCATCAATGTACTCAACTCACTCAAGTTGCCATGGAAGAGGATGTGTAGGGGATGATGAGGAAATTCTTCATGGAGCTTTTTCAGAAGTGAGTCATCACAGTTTCTACCTCTTTGTATCAGGAACAATGTCTCTTCACTCCCCACACTTAGGGCTCTAGCACCCCAAGAAGAGGAGGAAATGGGTGGAGTCGAACAAGAATCGCAGAGCCTAACAACAGCATGTGTTAGGACTACAGAAAAGATATGTGGCCGAGCCAGGTATGGAAATAAGGTACATAAGGAAAGCCTTTGGTGAAATGAAGAAGTCCAGGAAGTCATTTAAAGAAAGGGAGAAGTCCAGGAAAAAGTGAGAGATAGAAAAGACCGATCAGGCTAGGAAGGACTACTGGATGGCTAACAAAGACGCTAAGAAAGAAGTTGCAGTAGCAAAGAATAGGGCATCAGAGGCACTCTACCAACATCTGGAAAGTGACTCAGTAAGTGGCACAAAGAAACTATATCAGGTTGCAAGGCAAAGACAAAGATAAAGAAGATAATCAGACACCCTTCATAAGGGATGCCAGCAACAACCTGCTGTCCAGTCCACAGGGCATCAAAAGCAGATAGGAGTATTTCCAGCAACGTCTAAATGAAGAAACCCCCACAGAACCTGTACAGACCCAAAATCAACCTACGATGAGAGAAGAAGAGGAGGCCACCCTAGAAGAAGAAAGTGCAGCACTAAGGAAAATGAAGTCAGGGAAAACAGCAGGCTCAGATGATGTTACGGCATTAATGATAAAGATGCTGGGTGAGATAGGGGAGAAATGGCTCCTGAGGTTGCTAATAGCAGTGTGGAGAGAAAGGCATATCCTAGATGACTGGAGAATGAGCATACTTGTGCCATTGTATAAGAACAAAGGGGACATCTAGAACTATGGGCAGTACAGAGGCCTCAGACTCATATCACATTGCAAGAAAGTTCTAGAGAGGGTGACTGATAAATGGATATGCAGAGTAGTAGAATGTAAGATGGGAGATGAGCAGTTTGGAGTCAGATAAGAATGCAGCACAACTGACCCAATGTTTGCAGTGAGACAGATACTTGAGAAGAAGCTAGAGGTGAGGAAAAAGTCCAACTGGGCATTCCTAGACTTGGAGAAAGCATATGACAAGGTCCCAATAAAGCTGATCTGGGCAGTATTGCAGTGGTTTGAAGTCCCTGAAACATTGGTAGAATTAGTGCAGGCTATGTACAAGGACCCAGTGACTCAAGTACAAACAGTGTTCAGCCTCACAGAGGGTTTCCCAGTGAGAGTGGATATACACCAGGGTTCAGCTCTGAGCCCACTACTGTTCATGCTAGTGATGGACTACATTAACAAACAGGTTGGATGGGGGGATCAACAAAATTGCTGTATGCAGATGATGTGGCATTACAGGCAGACAGGTAGAAATTCAGCAAAGGATAGGAGAATGGAATGCAAAACTGAAGGCACATGAGATGAAACTAAGCATAGATAAGATGGTGGTAATGGCAGCAAATTGGGGAAATCAGGAGAAGCTGAGAATAGATATAGAAGGGAAAATAATGGAACATGTAAGCAGCTTCAAGTATCTGGGAGGTGTGGTTCAGAAGGGAAGTCTGAATGAAGAGGTCAAAGCTAGAATTAGAGGGGCTGCAGCCAACTGGCATAGAGTGTTAGGTGTAGTCTATGACAAAAGAAGGCAGAACAGTTGAAGAAGCTAGAGGTAATGGAAATGAAGTGCCTAAGAATGGTGGTAGGATGCACACTGTGGTATAGACGAAGAAATGAGGACATAAGGGCAGAAGCCAAAGTAGCTCCAGTTGGAGAAAAGATCAAAGAGAACAGATTACAGTGGTTTGGGCACGTGCAGAAAAAAAGGCTTTATATTAAATCAGCAAATGCTTAAAATAGTGAACCCTGCTTTATCGACTCTTTAAGAGTGAAACCTAAAAATCCTGAAGACATGGAACATCAATTTTTTTCCCAGGGAAAAAAAATCGCTGGGCCATTTTCGGGACTTTGACATTTCCTCCACTGTGGTTGGATCTCGGAGTTGGTATATTTAAGTAGGGGGTGTGGGGGGCACAGCCCCCCACATCAGAGGGTGTGGAGGTTGAAGCCCCTCATTTTATTTTGTGTTTTGAACTTTTTTTTTTTCTGGAACAGCAATTTTTTTCCCTGGGGAAAACAAAAATCTCTGTTCTGTCTTCAGGCTTTTCAAGCTTTGGTTTTAAAGTTTCGATAAATCAGCATTCGCTTATTTAATATAGACCCAAAAAAAGGCAGAAGACAATCTGGTGATAAGATTTGGGACAGACAGGAAGAAGGTAAGAGGAGGCAAGGATGTCCAGCAAAGAGATGGATGGATTGTGTGAAAGAAGATCTGCGACAGTCAGGCAGGAGTGTGGTACTGAATCATTAGAGTTGGTGACAGTTAACATTATACCCTGACCCCATGTAGAAAAAATGGGAAAAAAGGGTCTGATGAATATGATGATGTCTCTTCACTCCCCCACCAAGTGTGGCTGCTCCTCTGACCTGATCTGGGGTTTTAGAACCCCTGGCTGCGAGTGCTACCAGTCCATCTGTGTTGGATCCAAAAAGATTGTCGTCTTTGGATCCGACTACTACTCTGAGCATGCTGGCTCCAATGTCTTGGGATCTGGGTGACTCTCTGAGCCAAAGCTTCCACGTCAGACCTGGGGGGGGGGGGGGATGAGATAGACTCCGAGGTTATCAGAGCTGTCTCTTCTTCTCGGAGCTTTGGCCTTTGACAGCTCATCTCCGGCCTCAGGTGTCCGAGCCCCTCGGAGGGGGGTAACAGGCCAGAGACTCCTCCTCTTGGCATCATTGCCTTCCCTCTTTCTGGAGCAGTCAGCTTTTGAGGTTGTAAATAGGGTATTCTCTGTTCCAACAGAGCAGCTGGGCCCTTCTTCCTTGGATCAAACCCTGACGTCTTGTCTGTCTGTGCCCCTTGATCCTCATTACTCCACTCCACTGGGACAGCTGGCCCGAAGCTTCCAGTTTACCCATCTGGGTATTATTTCATGCACACTTCTCCAGAGCACCCCACCAAAAAAGTTCCTTGGAAGAAAACATGCAAGCGGAAGTAATTGGAGTCCCCCAGGAGTATGTCACAGAGGACACTGACTTCAATGAGGGAGAAGGGTCACCCAAGTCACCACCCGAGGACATCTCCTTTGGAGACATTCTTGAGATCCTAAGGCAGAAGTGTGGTTGGTTTCCCAAAAACATGACAACTGAGGAGTCAGTACTTCTGGATGCCTTTGGGACTGGCCCATCTACCTCTTTGATCACTCCGCCAGCTGATGACCTTATCAACCTGGTGTGTTGATGGGGATGGAACGAACCTGATAAGATCAAGCTGATCCCCAGAAGACCGGACAGGATTCTGGCTCCACCAGTCAGGAGAGAACACTGGAGCAAGGGTGTACCAGTTGATGCCATGGTCGTGGCAGCAGCCACAAAGAAGGAACTCACAAAACAGAGTTCCTTTGTCCACCTCCTTAACAGGGAGTCTAGGGCGGTTGACAAGTTTGGGAAGCATGTGTATTCTTCAGTGACATTTGCCATCTGATTGCTGAACTATTCAGCGCACTTCACAAGGTTGCAGAGGGACTTAATCAAGGAGCATTCCAACTCTCTGGCAGGAACCATTACTGGAGAGGCACAATCTTCTTTAGCCCCACTGTTGGCTACCCTTCAGTCAATTGCTAATTCATCCATGATGGCCATCTCACATGCTACGGAAGGCACCTCAAGGGCTGTGGGTTCAAGCATTTCCATTAGGCGGCATGCCTGGATGGGCTTGTTTGATTTTTGCGGAGCCTTTTGATTCATCTTTCGTCAGTGCTGCTTTTGACAGTGCCTCCTTGTTTGGCCCCTCAGTGAAAGATACACTCTCCAGGTGTGAGAAGGATGGGAAGAGAAGACCTTGTCTGCAGTGGGCATACATTTTTCAACCCCTCAGAGGACCTTTTCTAGGAACCAGAGAGAATAGATCATAAGATGTGGTTCAAGAAATTGCAGGGTCTTTTCCAGGGCATACATGGAGGTAGCTTCCCCAGTTGTGCGGGGGGCTGGGGAGCGATCATGGTAGATGACTCCCCTGTGGCAGAGGAGGCACACAAAGGTGGGAGTCGGGGGATTCCTTTTCTGACTGACCCTTTCAGCACTCCTGAATGGAGACCCGATTGCCTTCCTCTGGATGCTGTTGGGGGCCACTTATCCCTGCACCAGGAAGCATAGTGAAGTTTAACAAAAGATACCTGTGTGCAAAGTATCGTTTCCAGAAGTTATATTATTCCCTTTTCCCTCAAACCCCCCCCCCCCATACTCAAGAGAATTCCTGATGTACCACCCAATCAGAAGGAAGTAGTAGCACTGGAAATACAAAAGTTGCTAGAAAAAAAAAAGAGTCATTCAGGAATTCCCTCTAGCAAGACAGAGTCTGGAATTTACTCAATAATTTTTTTAGTGCCAAAGAAAACAGGGGACTGGAGACCAATTTTGGATCTCCGCATTCTAAACAAAGTTCGATACACCAGGTTCTGGATGGTCATGATTTAGTCCATTTTGCCCTTTCTGAGCACAGACAATTGGATGTGCTCGATAGACCTTCAGGATGTGTACTATCACATCAAGATGAAGAGGTGGTCCAGAAGGTACTTAAACTTTCAGATGGGAGCCAGTCATTACCAGTTCAAAGCACTGCTGTTCTCATCACAGCCCCAAGGGTGTTCACCAAGTACATGGTAGTTGTAGCAGCTTGCTTGAGGCTGCAGGGATAAAGGATGATCTGAAGTAGTTAACTTCATTTGCTCAGCAACCTGTGGGTATCGGATCCGATTCGGATCCGAGCCGGCAGCTTTCCAAACTAAAAGATCTGAGCTCCAAGCTCCTCCTCCCTACCCATAATGCCCTGCCATCTCCCTCTAACCCTCAGATCTCGTTTGCCGCGGCTTCTATAAGCTTCTCAGAACAAGCTCCGAGCGTAGTACTGTGAGTTTAGCATTTAAATCTTAATTTTCTGTCCAACTTTCTCTAACTTAGTGTGTGTGAACTCCCTCTCATCTTTCTAGCCTTTTTGGGTAGTTTCTTAAACTTTTTTGGTTAAGTTAGATTTATTCCCCTCCCCCCTCTGTGTGTGTGAAGGTGTGTGCTTGTGGGCCTACTTTTCTTTTCTATAATGGCTGAAGGCCCTAAAGCTATTTTCTCTAAATGTACCGAGTGTGGCCATAAGCTGTCCCCAGCGGATGGCCACACTCAGTGCGTCCTGTGCCTGGGGGTTGATCACCTCTCCTTGGGTTGTACTATTTGTGCAGCCTTCAACCCCAGGGCTTTGAAAGATAGGAGGTCGAAGCTTATTCTGGCGGGCCTTTTGCCCCCAGATTCTGCTTCATCCTCCTCTGTGGCGCCAGCCGCTCCTAATCCCCTGGCTGGGGCTCAACCTCCCTCGCTGGCTCAGAAGGAAAGAGATGGCAGAAAGAAGGACAAAAAGGATAGGGAGAGAGAGAAAGAAAGGCATCGCAGCAACAAGAGGTGGTCCAAGTCGACCCCTTCGGCACCACCGTCCAAACAGCTTGTCTCTCCCCTTAAGGTCTCCGGGCCTTCCCCCTCCCAGCACCATTCTCCACGTTTCTCCCCGGAGCCGGAGGAGGAGACCCGGTCACCTTCAAGGTCATCTAGGCGGCCTTCCTGACCGGCTTCAGTGGCCTCATCTAGATCTACCAGAAGTTTATCGGACGCAGACATGGACCGGATGATGCGTCGATTTCTCCAGGCCCAGATGCAGATGGGAGTGCCCGACACCTTTTTTCGCCCCCATTGCTCCTTCTCTGACCCACTATCGGGGTTCGGAGCTGTCTGATCTGACTAGCTTCGGAGCCGGGGTAGGGTCAGGGCCAACGGTGTTTCCTACTTCGGCGCCGCATGTACCCTCGAGTCTGTCGGATCCTTTTTCGGATCCGAGCTCTTGGGGCCATGAGTTGAGCATCGGATCCGGAGGGGTCAGCAGGCCTTCGGCTCCGTTAAGGTTAGGGCACACTACCCTTTCAGATCCAATTGGGTCACCTTCGGCGCCGGTCCGCATGTCGGATCCGAGGGGACTGCTTTCAGATCCAAGGGAAAGCAGTTCCCCCTCGGCATTCAACGTTGTGGAGAGGGTCCTTTCGAGGGATTCGAGGTCCCAGGCTCTTGCTATGGATCCACTCACTATTCCCACTCAGACGGGCCTGTCTTCCATCATCCGGCCCCAGGGACAGCCTGCGCCTACGTCCCAGATTGTTCCCGTAGAGGAACAGAACATTGTTGGTGAGGCCTCTTTGGACAGCCCCCCTGAGGAGGTCCTTCACAAATGAAAGTGCAAGAGAAGGCACTTGGACTCACCGGAGTCCCTCACAGAGGACAAAGACTTAGAGGAAGGGGAAGGTTCCCCAAGGTCACCCCCCGAAGACCTCTCCTTTGGAGACATTATGGAAATGTTACGCATTAGAGTGGGGTGATCTGCCCAAAAACCTTCCTCGGCTGAGTCTGTGTTTCTGGAGGCATTTGACACAGGCCCATCTACCTCGTGGGTGTCCCCTCCCGCCAGCCACATAACTACCAGGGCATGGAAGGAGCCGGACACTGTCGAGCCAATACCCAAGAGACCGGACAGGATCCTTAGCCCTCCCATGGACAGGACATTTTGGAGCAAGGGTGCCCCAGTGGATGCCATGGTGGTGGCCGCTGCCACTAAAAAGGAATTAGCACAGGAGAGTTCCTCGGTGCATCCTCCAGACAAGGAGTCTCTCGGATGATGGACCGCTTGGGAAAGCGGATGTTCTCTTCAGCGGCGTTCTCTGTAAGGTCACTGAATTATATGGCAGATGTGATTTGGCTCCAGCGGGACCTGATTAAAGAGTACGCTGGGTCACCCCCAGAGTCCATGTCGGCCGAGGACATCTATGCGGCTTCTCTCCCATGCTATGGAGGGAGCGGCTAGAGCTAGCGGAACGGGCATCATCTTACGTAGACAGGCCTAGCTCCATCTCTGCGATTTTGCGGAACCCTTCAAGGCGTCCTTTGCAAATGCCCCTTTTGATGGTTCTACGCTTTTCGGCAAAAACGTCCGCGATAAGCTTCTCCAGAGCGAGAAAGACGGGAAGACGTCTGCCGTCGGGATCCGCTTCTCGGCTCCTCAGAGGTCCTACTCCAGGAACCAAAGAGGACAAAAGAAGATGTGGTTCTGGAAAGCTCAACAATCCCGTTTTACTCCGGATACCTCATCCTTCAGAGGCAGAGGAGGACAGGGTGGACACCGGCCCAGAGGCAGAGGGGGCCCAAAGAATTTTTGGTCGAGAGAACCTTTTTCTTATCGACTCACGCAGCAGCCCTGAGGGGTTGCCTGACTGCTCCTCTCTGGAGGCAGTCGGGGGGGGGGGGGGGGGCACTTCTCGGAACACCTAGCAAATTGTGAGTCCATCACGACAGATTGCTGGGTGCTCCGAATCATATCCAGAGGCTATTCAATTCCTTTCCTATCTTACTCTCCCCGATTAACAAGACTCTCCGATGTTCCACCCGATCAGAGGGAGGCTGCAGCATCATAAATTCGAGGGCTGCTAAGAAAAAGAGCTATCCAGCGCGTCCCCCCCGAGCAATCTGGATCAGGCTTTTACGTGCCAAAAAAGATGGGGGACTTACGACCCATTCTCGACCTGTCCACACTGAACCTGTCAGTCACCAAAGAAAAATTCCGGATGGTCACTATTCAATCCATTCTCTTACTCTTGCAGGAGAACAACTGGATGTGCTCGATAGACCTCAAGGATGCGTACTATCACATTCTTATGGACAGATGATCCAGAAGGTTCCTCCGCTTTGGGCTAAGAGCCAGATACTATCAGTTCAGGGTCCTACCCTTCGGTCTCACCACAGCCCCCAGGGTGTTCAGCAAGGTCATGGCAGTTGTAGGGGCCCACCTGAGGCTTCAGGGAATACAGGTCTTTCCGTACCTGGACGACTGGCTCCTAACCGCCCCCACCAGGCATCAACTCTGCTCAGGCAGGGACTACTTCTTACACCTAGCCCGCCACCTAGGGATCGTGATCAACCACAAGAAATCCTCCCTTCAACCTACTCAAATTTTGGAATTCATTGGGGCCAGGATAGACAGTACACAATCCAGAGTCTTTCTGACAGCGGACAGACTTCGCAGTCTAAACCTTAACATTCTAGACCTCTTACAATCGTCAGCTCCCCCAGCGGAACTAATCCTGAGGGCCCTGCGATCCATGGCAGCGGCCATCAGTCTGTCACCTTTCGCTCATCTGAAGATGAGAATCCTTCAATGGACATTGCAAGTTCAATGGTCCATTCTTTTTCACCCCCTATCTACACCTATTCCCCTCAGCAGGATTTGCAGGGAGTCGCTTCTTTGGTGGCTGTGCTCCAGAGATCTCCTAGAAGGCCGCTCCTTTGTTATACCCCCTCCCCAAGTCACGGTGACCACGGACGCATCTCTCCTCGGGTGGGGGGGCATTGCATGGGCAGATCCGTCCAAGGCATGTGGACTTTCACAGAGACCTCACTGCATATCAGTGTTCTGGAGATGAGGGCGGTGCTTCTAGCGTTGCAGGCTCTCTCCATCCCCTTCTTCCTCCAGGAACTATTGCAATTCAAACAGACAACATGTCTGTAGTCTGGTACATAAACAAACAGGGGGGAACCAGATCCTATCCACTTTACAGGGAGACAATGAGAGAATGGGAATGGGCGATATCCACCAACCGCTTTCTCATAGCAATGCACATTCCGGGTTGGTCAGACATCTTGGCGGACAGGTTAAGTCGAACAATCCTCTCATCTTATGAGTGGTCTCTGAACCCAGCAGTAGCGAAACAAATCTTCCTCGAATGGGGTCAACCTTGCTGCGATCTCTTCGCCTCGCCTTCAAACACAAAGTGCAGCGAGTTCTTCGCTCAGATTCCCCCACCAGGGGAAGCCCCCAGAGACGCTCTAGTTCATGCTTGGCCATCCGGTCTTCTGTATGCTTATCCTCCTCTTCCATTGATGACAAAATTCTTGCAGAAAGCTTGTCGGTTGGGGAGCAGAGTTATCCTCATAGCCCCATTCTGGCGTCATCAAACCTGGTTCCCTTACCTGCGGTCTCATCTGGTACATCCTCCCTGGATCTTAGATCCCATTCTGGATCTGATCTCTCATCCTTTAGGATTGAAGACCCCCAACCTGGACTAACTCAAGCTCTCAGCTTGGTTGGTCCAGTTCCCTTAATGGCTAGGACTCCCAGTATATCTTCCTTGGTTAATGCCATCCTGGTGGCCGCCCATAAACCGTCTACCAGGAAAATCTACAAGAGTAAATGGAAATGTTTCTCTGTCTGGGTGGAGCACAGGAACTTGGACCCCTTCACGGCTCCTATCCCAGCAGTTCTAGACTTTCTTTCCCATACCTTTGATCAAGGAGCTAGTGCTTCCACTATTAAAGTTCAGTTGGCAGCTATTTCCCACTACCACGTTGGAAACAGTTCAGGGCCCCTAGCGTCCTCCAAGATATGCAAAACATTCATGAAAGGAACCTTTTTGTTAAGACCCCCTATTAAAGATGCAGTGCCTCCATGGGATCTTACCCTAGTTCTTCAAGCTCTGACTGGGCCTCCTTTTGAACCCGCGGCTTCAGTCAACTTAAAATATGCATCTTGGAAGAAGGTCTTCCTGATTGCCATTACTTCTGCTAGAAGGATATCGGAGCTTCACGCTCTTTGCAGTAAGCCCCCATACATCATCTTTCATAAAGATAGGGTCTCCCCCAGGACTAATCCCTCTTTTCTGCCCAAAGTGGCTTCAGAAGCCAATATCAACCAGTCCATCAATCTACCTGTCTTCTTTCCAAAACAAAGGTGAATACAGACTTCATTGTCTGGATGTTCACAGATAGTTACGTTTTTACTTAAACAGAACAGCAGATCTTCGAAAATCTGATCAGCTTTTTGTTTTGTTTGCAAAATCATGTCTGGGGAAACCAGTCACTAAAGTAACCTTAGCTAGATGGATCTCCCAGTGCATTCTCCTAGCATACAAAAGTTCTGGTCTTCGTGAGCCCCTGAGAGTGTGAGCCCATTCTACCCGATCTATGGATACTTCTGCTGCTTTCTGGTCAAGGGTTTCTTTGAATGACATTTGCTCAGCAGCTACTTGGGCTTCCTCTCATACCTTTATTACACACTATAAATTGGATTTAATATACAGAGGACATGCATCGTTTAGCTCCGCAGTGCTCCAGAATATCCTTCCATAAGTGCCTCCCAAGTTGCTGGTAGCTGGGGACTCTGTCCCACAGGTTGCTGAGCAAATGAAGTTAACTACTTCAGATAAAGAAGTTATGTACTCACCATAACATTCCATCTGAGTAGGTAACTTCATTTGTCTGCAACCGACCCTCCCTCCATTCCCCGGACCCTTAGTTCGTTATCAAAGGATCAGGATATGTCCTTGTTCAGTTGACATCACTGGAACGTATTGCAATCCTTTCCTAGGTTATAGAATTTCCTATTGCCTTTTTTTCTGGCAAACTCGATCTGAGGGTTAGAGGGAGATGGCAGAGCATTATGGGTAGGGGGAGGAGCTTGGAGCTCGGATCTTTTAGCTTGGAAAGCTGCCAGCTCGGATCCGAATCGGATCCGATACCCACAGTTTGCAGACAAATGAAGTTACCTACTCAGATGGAACGTTATGGTGAGTACATAACTTCTTTTTTTCATATTTAGATGACTGGCTCATCACTGCCCCAACAAGGCATCAACTGGTACAAGCAAGAGACCATGTGTTACAAACTTGTTCTCATCTAGGCATAATGGTCAGTTGCAGCAAGTCACAGTTATGACCCACTCAAACTATGGAATTCATAGTGGCAATATTCAACACAGAGTCAGTGATAGCATCTCTTCCCATATTGAGACTACAGACAATAAAATCTCAGGTCAGAAAAATAATCTGCAGAACCAGGATTTCAGCATGGTTGGTTCTTCAGGCACTGGGGACAAAGTCAACAGCAATAATCCTTCTACCTTTGGTAAGATATTGCATGAGGATCCTGCAGTGGATGCTTCAGGTGCAGTGGTCAGTGATCTCTCAGCCCATGTCTGCAAAAATAAGGATCTCTCAAGTTTGCAAGCAATACCTTTCCTGGTGGATGCAGTTACGGCAACTTTTACAAGGTCATCCCTTTATCCTTCCTTAACCCAAGGCCGTAGAACCATGGACACTTCCCATATCGTGTTGGGGAGTATTTCCTGGGCAAGGCACTTGGTCCCCCAAAGAGCCAACTTCCACATCAGTGTTCTGGAGATGAGGGTAGTGCTGTTGGTATTGCAAGCATTCCAAAATTCTCTTCCTCTTGGAACAATTGCGGTTCAAATGGCGACATGTCAGTGGTGTGGTACATCAACAAACAAAGGGGAACCAAATCCTACCCTTATGTTGAGAAGCCCTAAAAGTGTGGCAATGAGCGATCACCTCCAACTGCTTTCTGATTGCAATGCACATTCCTGCGAAATCCAGCACGATAGCAGACAAATTGAGCAGGTCCATTCTACTTCCTTATGAGTGGTCCCTCAACAACAGATTGTTGGATATGATCTTCCAGCAGTGGAGCCAGCCTTGCTGCAGTCTCTATGCATCTCCTCTGAACAACAAGTGCAGCAGCTTTTTTTGCTCTGATCCACCCACAAGGGGAGTCACCAAGGGACACTTTGCTCCATGATTGACCCCCCCCCCCCACACTCTTCTGTACGCTTATGCCCCAACTACGTTACAAAGCAGTCCGGTTGAAGAGCAGAGTCATCCTCATTGACAACTTTGGTTTCCCTTCCTGTGGCCTCACTTCCTGCATCTCCCTTGGATTCTGGATCCAATTCCAGACTTACTGTCTTACTTCTGGACTTACTGTCTCATGTGACAGGCCTGGTTCTCCTAGACCTTCTAAATCTCAAACTGACTGCATGGTTTCTTCTTGTCCATTCTATTCTTCTGTCATCACACAAACCCTCCACAAGGAAGATCTATAGAAGTACGTGGAGAAAGACTCCTTTTTCAGCTCCAATTTATTTTATTCTTGACTTTTTTACAAAATTGTTCAGTGGGGGTGCATCTGCTGTTAAAGTTCAGCTCGCTGTCATTTCAGATTTTCATGTGGGGTTTCAGAATGCATCTTTAGCATCTTCTAAGCTGTGTAAAGCCTTTTTGAAAGGCACGTTATTTTTCAGGCCGCCTTACAAAGACCCTGTTCCACCATGAGATTTGAACTTGGAACTGCAGGCTTAACACAGTCTCTCTGTGAACCAGCAGGTACATGTGATTTGAAGTTTTTGACATGGAAGACCTTTCTACTGGTTATTACTTCTGCCAGGAGGATTTCAGAGTTGCAGGCTTTGTCTTTCAAACATCTGTACTTTTTCACAAGGATAAGGTCTCATTGTTTACTGATGCCTCTTTCCTGCCTAAGGTGATGTTAGAATTCAACATTAACCAGGCCATTCATCTGCCTGTATTTTCCCCCAACTTCACAAATAAGGGAAAGTACTTGTTAACGTTGACTGGCTGTTCATAGACAATCGTGTTTTTACTTACATAGAACAGAAGAATTTAGAAAATCAGTCCAACTTTTTGTTTCCTTTGCATTTAATAAGTTGGGGAACCAATTGCTAAAATAACCTTATCTAAATGGTTGACAGATTGTATTTATTTCATTTACAGTAGATTGAATCTTCCCTTGCCAAAAGGATTGAAGGCTCATTCAACCAACTCTATGGCGGCTTCCACAATATTTCAGTCTGGAGCATACATGGACGATGTTTGTGCAGCTGCTACTTGGGCCAACCCCCATACCATTATCACTTATTACAAATTGGACATGGTCTCGAGGGGAAGAGAAGTCTTTTGCTCGATCATACTTAGGAATATCCTTCCTTAGAGTCTGCCCAAGGACTTCAGTAGTGTCGATCAATATGTATGTATAAGAAGCTTACCATGGGCTTGCACATGTGTATAAATACTGAGCACATGCAAGTCTGACTGCCATTTAGTGCTATGCTGTTGAGATGTAAGCATGCATGTCTGTGTAGTCTGTCAGTTAATCAGTTTGTTTATATTTTGTACTGCTGCTATCCAGCCTGATGTGTTTCTGTGTAATAAAGCATATAATGAACTACCCCACCTGTTCGTCTTCAATTGTAAAACAAGACAAGCAACAGGTAGCTGGGGACTCTGTCCTATTGGCTGAGGAATGAATGAAAATTGACAACATCAGATAAAGAAGTTATGTACTCACCATAACATTCCATCTGTGTTGTCCATTTTCATTCTTCCAAAACCTTCCCCCCATCCAGCCCCCTGCCTTTTTCTGATGACTTCTGGTGGAGTGAGTGTTACAGGAACACCTTAGATCGCTTATGTTGAACTCCAGTTATAGCAATCTCTATAATGTCATTATTGTAGTACAAATTCTATCTGTCTCAAGCTGTGGAAGGATCTGAGGGAGGTTGGGCTTAGAGCATTATGGGTAGAGTTTTTGGTGGCTGCAAGCTAGTAAAACGGCCAAGTCTGATCCATGGATCAACTCCCGAGTCTCATTGGTTAAGGAAGAATAAAAATGGATAACTCAGATGGAACGTTATGGTGAGTACATAACATCTTTTTAAGAAAAGTGAGTAACAAACAATGGACAAAAATCTATACTATTAGAAACTGGTGCTGATGTCCAAGGAGCAGAACAAGAATTAATCAAACACTATTGGGAGAAAAAATGGATAAAGGACATATTGTGAGAAGATAACAAATACATTGAACAGAAAATAAAAATGAATTCAAAATGATTGTATGATTTAAATAAAACATCTATGAAAAATTATATATTTTTTTTCATTCTTTAATATAACCAGCAGATAAGAAAAGGTAGCACTGGCACTTAGTGGACATATTAGAAATTACATGAATAGATGCTACTGCATAAGGCATGCTAGTAGCTTGCCCCACAAAGGCAAATTCCAGTAGGATGTCACGATACAAATACTGAAATATATTTAATTAAAAACATGATAGTGCCAGTTAGTGTATAACTAAAACAGCAGAATAGTAAAGAGGGTATAATTATAGGGTTTCATTTAAACCAGGGACATATGATTCCCCCAAAATCTCTGTCTACATTTGTTCATTAGTTACTGTTTTATGCAACTATGTTATTAGTGGTACTGCCAAACCTGCCAGTTTCCCAATCCTATACATCCATAAGTAAGCACTAAGTTGTCTGCCCTTGCAGGTTATTTGTAGCCTAGACAATTCCCCTTTAAACATGCCCTGTACATAGTATCTGTGAGGTAAACCCCTTAACTGTTATGCCAATCCCCAAATCAGCTCACCTTCCTTTTGTGCCATATTCAGAGAATCTGCATGTTCCAAACCAATAATCACAATCAGAGCAGCAGGATGTGTGAGTGTTTCTACAGTGGGCTTTATTTCCTACAAACACAAA